>NC_056725.1:668377330-668472330 GCF_019279795.1 Protopterus annectens | reverse complement strand
GTAATTACCCAGTGTGCTATGTCCATTTATTTGCAAGACATACTGCTGCCAGGCTACCATAACTGTTGTGTATTTCTGACAAAGCAGTGGTGTGCTGTACAGATGTATGTCAGTATCTACTGGGTGGTATGTGGCCACGTGACCTCTGCACCACCAGGTATTATGTGTCAGGACAGACTGGCATGTGTGTGTGCATAAACTGTATGGGCATATGTAGTCCAGTATTGTCGTGATATACCCATGTACATGGCTAGTCACATCCTCATTGTGAGGCATGGTCCACATGTCATGCATGAAGGGGACATGTGTACACTTCAGGACTCCTCACAGAGTGCCAGACTGTCCACATATATTGGTCATATCCCTGATGTAGTCCACAGGATCATCACTGTACTAGCAGTGCTACTGTACTATGATGTCCTTAGGATGTCTATTCATAGGCAATGGTGCACATGTCTACAGCAGATGTGACCTCCCACACCCAACATGTCTGTTAAGACAACCCCTATTACAGTAGCAACAGTCTACATATATACCTGCAATACATCCATGACATCCTTTTGCACTAAGTGGTTGGGACTATTGGTGTTGAGGTAGGACTCCACTCCATGTTCTGGACATATGGTAAACATATATGTGTACATATTTATCCACATATCTATATAGATCTATACACATATACATATCCACATACATATATGGACATTTAGATATCCACGTACATATATGGAGTTATATATGTACACACATATATATATATATATATATATATATATATATATATATATATATATATATATGTAAACACTCACATATATACGTATACACAGCAATGATGTCAACAATTGGCTAAGCTTCTGATGTCATTCAAAGGAGATCCAGTATCTGTCTGCCTGGGTTGACATGATTGACAAATCACAATGCCTTGCCAGAGATGGTCTGCACCTGTTGCCCCTGGGATTCAGGTTACTGGCTAATGCTCTTGCCACCCCATAGTGCCTTTTCTAGGCAAGGTTCAAAGGACAAAACCACCAATGTAACAGATACAAGCCTGCAAAACAGAAGGTAATGCTACACAAAGCTTGAAGTCTAATCCTAAACATGCACTCTCTCGAGGCACACCTACAAATGGAGAACATCGGTATCTGTCCAATACCTGAGACCTGGTTCAATGCTCCAGAGAGCACCACTGCAATACCAGGCAACCACTCTTACCACACATTTCAGCCACCAAAACAAGACCACAACACTACAGGAGGAGGAGTGTCCATATTCAATAAGGTTATTCACACATCCAGGCTAGTTCCCAACACAATGCATCTGATTATCTCCTGGTGCAACTAACACTAGGTAAGACTGCAATCCAAATTGTAGCTTGCTACAGATCCCCCACCATGACCCAAGATCCTCACTACACCTTACTAAACATACTGGAATTACTAAGATACAACCAAAAACCCTCATACTGGGTGATTCAAACTATCCCGTCATTAACTGGGAGAACTATTCAGGTAACAATGCCTTTCAATGGTTCTTGGAGGTCATGGATTCCAATGCCCTGGATCAAGTAATCCATTGTCCAACCAGGGGCTCCAATATCCTAGACCTGCTCATTACCAACATGGGAGATAGATGCTCCACACCAGTGGTCACCCCCTCATTAGTCAGGTCTGACCATAAGCTATTCACCGTCGAC
This sequence comes from Protopterus annectens, assembly GCF_019279795.1. Taxonomy (NCBI): domain Eukaryota; kingdom Metazoa; phylum Chordata; order Ceratodontiformes; family Protopteridae; genus Protopterus; species Protopterus annectens. The sequence continues at coordinate 668,470,634 of NC_056725.1, read as the reverse complement.
ATCCACACCCCCCCCAAACCTCAGGAAGGACACCCCTGTAAACATCCTCTACAAAGACAACTTCATACTACTCAAGTCAGATGTGAGAAACTGTGATACACCCATGGAGATGGGAGATGATAGACCAACTGCTGAATCCTCCAGTGAAGCACTATATGTATCGTGCAATCACAGATAGAACCAGAATGCCCCCTCCAAACAAAGACAGCCAAATTGGTGGACCCCTGCCATAAATAAACTATACAACTGAAGAAAGTGACTGTTGAAGACAGAGGTATAATCCCAGGATGCAAACAACTCCCTTACCAGCCTCAGTAAGAAGCTGAGATCCCTCATAGAATCCACCAAAACTAGTTACATATATGAAATAGCCACAGATTCCAAAGACAACAACAAGCCATTCTATAGTTATGTCCAGAATCTAACTGGCAATGCTCAGAACTAATCTGAGCTACAACAGAATTGCATTACATATACTGATTCCAAGGATTTTGCCAATATCCTGGCAGATCAATGTACTGCCACATTCACCCCCTCTCTTCCCCTATAGGGCTCATCTCAATACCAAACTATTGCAAAAAAAAAGTAATTATGGCCACACAGGTAGAAATCACACTTCCACAGCTAAGAATACAGCATTCATGGGAACAGATGACATTCCAGGCTGTGTACTACATGAACTACAAAATGAACTTGCACCTCACCTATGTGTCCTGTGTAATCATAGCCAAACAGTGATGGTAGAGTGAGCTTAAAGTACCAAAAACCAAAAACAAAAGCTTGCTTGGGAATCCAAATAAAGGACTGAAACCAGATGAACCTCCTTTAGGTTCATCTGGTTTCAGTCCTTTATTTGGATTCCCAAGCAAGCTTTTGTTTCTGTGTAATCATAGCCTCACCTCAGAGTTCATGCCCACTGAGTGGCACACAGCTACAGTTATCCCCCTCCACAAGGGGAGATCCACCTTGGATCCTGGGAACTACCATCCCATCAGTCTGCCGAGCCTGATCTGCAAGGGCATGGAATGCATTATAATGGAACATATAAACAAAGACATTGGCAAGCCTCAAACACTGGACCCCACCCAGTTTGGCCTCATGAAGGGCCAGCCAATCATGTCTCCTGAACTTGATTGCCTTCTTTGAATCAGTCTCCAGAGCTGTGGAAGGGGTTAAGGTGGTCCACACAGCCTATCTGGACCTTGCCAAGGCCTTCGGCACCATCTCCCACTCTGGAAACATGGGTAAACATACTAAGCTGGCCGTACATTTCCACGTCACACAATGGGTTGCCAACTGGCTTACTGACAGAACACACACACTGTAAAAGTAGCTGACTCCAATACCAGCTACAAACAAGTGACAAGTGAAGTACTTCAGGGTTCAGTCCTGGGACCGTTCTTGTTTGGTATCTACTTCTCTGATGTACATGCAAACACTATGGGACCCTGTCTAACAAAGTTTACAGATGACTGCAAACTGGAAGCCACTGTTGAATCCCCAAATGATGTAGGTATTCTACTAAAGGGCATTACAGAAACAGATGCTTGGTGCCAGAGCCATGGACTCAAGCTTAATGGCCAGAAATGTGCGGTTATCCCCTTTGGGAAATACCATGTACCCATGAATTACCACATAGGTGGCAGTACACTAAACACCAAAGGTGTGATGACAGACTTAGAGACACAGGTGGACAGTATTGCCACAACAGTGAGGTGATCCTTCTATGTGGTACACCTCATCACTAATGGCTTTTCATCCAGGAAAACAGAGGTAGTTGTCCCACTAAATCATCCCTTATTACACACATTATAGAGTACAATGCCCCATTTGGTATGTACCTCACATGACATCTGCAACAGCTGCAAAGGCCACAGAAATACATCACTAAACGTATCACAGACCTAAAGCACATGCCCTATGCTGACCATCTCAAAAACCTCCAGCTATACTCTGTGGCATATTGTATACTCAGAGACTAACTCTGCTTAACATGCAAGGCCATGTCAAACCCTGGGTATTGACATCTGTAATAAGTGTATGTAATGCCATGTACAATACATGCGTCTATGTGCTGTCATTACAGTAGCAAGTGATGTAAGTGCCATGTCTGGGTCACACAAGTATATGAGACCTGCACAGTACTGTTATCCATATGAATGTGTTACTTGGAGTGGTAGTAATCCAGGGTACATGCTGTTACACTGGCATTTAGTGTAACATGGCAGTACTACATTTGACAGTGCTGTCTATGGCAAGGGTAGAGTGCTAAAAGTACTACTGACAACAAGCACACCTGCAGACATAGCTGGACTCTGAGGCCTCAGTGTTGTGTTCCTAATGTGTGAGCTGTGTCAAATGTGTATATCCCCTACTGCATAATGATAACACATGTGGAATGCCACTGTAGAGTACTGTCTGTACAGAACATGTTAGTGAGGGCGTACAACATTTAGTACTGGCATACATATTGTTGTCAAACATCTATCTGTTAACACATTCATCCTACTGCATAGCTACTTGCCAAGCCGATGTCTGTGAGTCCCTCTACAGTTGTGTAGATGGCAGGTATCCAGCTGGGATACGTACAGACAACCTATGCTTAATTGACACTGACATGTCTGCCCAGCTGTGTACTAACTGGCACATATAGGAGACAACAACCTGTATGGACCACCTGCCATGGGTACCTACACTACACTACCACAGTCAACAGAACATGCTTGGGTACAGGTCTCCAACACAGGCACTAAGCATGTGTTGTAATACATGTTGCATACATTTCAACTGGATCACCTCAGTGGCCATGTGCAGAAGGCACCCCGAGGATTGGCTGATGCATGTCATTCTCACCCTGACCACCACCAAAGGGGTATCTGTCGATAGATTGCCTGATGGCACATGGCAGGTAGCATGCTATCAATGTACACACAACCCATACACAACCCACCTCCCCATGGACAATAGCCATGGACACAGCTATGACCACCTACAGCAATGCACCACAGTACTGACACATGTGTACGTGTGCATTACAGAGGATAGCAGTGTCTGTGTGTTAGTACACCTGTAGGTCAGAACTCCATGATGGCCTTCACAACCACCTCAACACCCATTGCCATAGTCAGATGTTGCTGCTGCTGTGTTGGACATGACATGTACCCTGTTACACTCCTCACCCTAATGGCTACATGAGCCATGCATTACTAGCACAACAGTGTTGTAAAAAATGGGTCAATAGGCATGCTAAACCCATTGAGGTCTGGCAAGTGTGTGTATGTGTGCATGTCTGCATATCTGTAGGGTAGACCATTCTGAGGCCACATACTCCTATTACACTACACATTGCCACACAGTAGTACAGATAGTGTTGTCACCCCCCTATAGGTGAGGCATGGCAATGCAACACACTACTATGCCTGTGGCATATGCATTAGATGCATATCCCTGTATTACCACTGTTGTGATATACAATGGGTTGTATTGCAGCCATGGGCAATGTGTGATAGTCGGTATGTCAGAGTGTCATCATGGGTTACAGTGCATACAATACCCACTGGGGGATGTGGGTGCTGTGTACACTGTCAATACACCATGGTACACCTGGTATATGCCCCATATACCACTTTATGGTGACCACTGTCACCATCAACCATACAGGTAAATGAAACCACAATACAGCCCAGTTATACATGTGCTGTGTGCAGCCTACCTGTGACACATTGGACACATGGACTAGTTATTTAGCACCAATAGGTCCAGGTCTCTCGGATTTGTGTCTACCTGTTATGTGTCTGTCAATGTGTGTATGATGGTATGTCACACTATGTATTATCCATATACGTCCATTACATCCACCATTACCATACTGTACATGTCTATGGATGTTCTGCATGTAACATGTAACCTGGTACACACCTCACCCTAAATGTTGTGTGGTGTGTGCAATGAAAGCCACACAGTTCAATAACACTACATACCTAGGTAGGGGTCTAGTCACAGTGTTGCCATGTAAGAGTGTGCATGTATGTGGATGGGTCTACATATGGCAGCAGATTATACATGTCCCAGCGGGTCACTTGTCTATGTGGCACAGGCAATCACTGTTAGACAATCCTGTGACCTGTATGCAACTGTACTCTGGATAAGTCACAGCCATGGTGTCACCACAGCTCCATAACCCTTGTGGAATATGACTGCAGACCTTCCTCCTGCTGACACATGTACACCTACAACACAAATGGATAACATTATGGAGATCACAATCACCCGGTGTTACTAACAGCTGACATGCATCATAGCTGGATGGTTACACTACCTGACAAGTATGCATTACACATTACTCCTGACATATTACACTGCAGTACATTGCTGCACTGTATTACAGTTACTGTGTGCATCAGAACCATATTAGCCTGTCCCTGCATTGATGTTATGGATGACAAGGATGTGGCACAGGTATCATCATATGCACAGGGTGTGTTGCTGGTTTGCCAGAGGTCGAGGGTGGTCCATACATTTGACACCATGTGTGTGGGTGAGAGGTTTAATTATTTGGATGGGGCGTGGTGATGTGGTGCGTGTCAGTATGGGGTTGCCCTACATGTATATGCATAGTGTGTAGGTATTCATGCACACAGTTCTGCCATGTGGCTGCCCATACAGGTGTTTTTGGACAGCTGAGGACCATACCTGGCAGGGTGTGCAGTTCACCGCCTCCAGCCACGGACACGCTGACTGTGCCTGCCAGGGGTTTCACAGGCGCATGCAGGTACAGGCCTTGAGGTGCTGCTCTCCCCTGATGAAGACAGATGTCTGCTGGAACCATGTCCCTTCCTGGGACTGGCCAGGGCCATATGCATGAGGCCTGCTTTGGTGTGGTGTGGACAGCACCCCCAGTGATGTGCTGGGGCTACTACTTCCAGTACGGGAGTGGCTTGTCATCCAAGCACATCCACATCGACCGCCAGATGTTGGTGTTTCTGGCCTATGGCCACATGGCCGTTGCACCACTCCCACCAGGTTTTCAAGCACAGACATACCATGGTGAAGGAGACCCACCATCTCACACCACCGTCTATCCATGATATCGTTCTGTTCACAGAGGGCAGCAGCAAGTTCACAGAAGTTGTTACTTACAGATGAGTAAACAGCCCTCTGCAGCCTCAGGCCCTGTCTGGTGTACATTTCTATACATCCCTGTGCCTCCATGACAGACTGAAAAATGTGCCTGGTGGTTTCAGTTGTGGTGCCTCTGCCAGGGGCAGGATGACCATCAGCCCTACCACGAACACCCTGGCGCATCTGCCTATGTGGTGGCCTGCTGGACATCTCGCTATGCCTGCTGTGGACAGACACAGCTGTCATGGTCACCACACTACCCTGTGAATTGCCACTAACTGCCCTGCCAACTGTCCCTCAGCTATGGCCACTGGTGCTGGGGTATGTATAGGCACTGAAACTGTGTGCAGGGGTGGGGTGGCTAAAAGGGGGATGTTAAATGTTGGCACTGTGTCAACCCCTGACAAACCCACCTGTGCCTCAATCATGGTCTCATCATTGTCAATGTCTGCATGCACACCGACATCAGGTTGCCTGCAGGAGGGACCCTGACCCACCTCGCCACCTGTGGGGGGGTAGAAATGCACTATAAGACCTGTCCAGCATTACATAACAATACATACAGAAACACACACACACACACACACACACACACACACACACACACACACACACACACACACCACCTTAATACGTACCCATCTGTGATGCTACAGACAGTCCCATGTTTATTCCCTTAAGTTGCTCATCATGCATCACTCCTGGTGAAATACACTCATTAATGCCACTCATTAACATTTCATTCCTCTAAATGCCTACAAAAGTGACCACAACACAAAACCTGTTACTCCATTAACTCCATGACCTGAGTGTAGTACTGTTTACATGGCCTCACTGCTGTCATTCAGTGTTCACCCTGTGTATGTTGGGACTTTGTGAGTTTGGCTCCTATATGTGAGGGGCTGATACGTTCCCTACATAATGTCACTCACTGTGGTGTCATGTGTAAGGATTGCTCAATACATGTCTGGCATGCTGCTCAATCAACCTATCAAGTGACAACTGTGATATATGTATACACTCCCTGCTGTTGTCTAGTAATTCCCCAATGCATCTGTAGTGCTGCCTACATGGGTTGTCATTCACCTCCCTGCTGTATGCGATATTGAGGGTATACCAGGTATCTACTTTCCCTCCCAATGCATGTTCCATGCTACAGACCTTATTAGACCATCAGCTGTCCTGTGAATATATATCAGACAAGTATTCCTGTTGTGTTTTGTGTCAGTCGATGTCCATGTACTGCACTATCACAAAGGGAAGTACTGCCATATCATAAACTCCTCAGTCACACATGTGCATATATGGACATCCACACAACCACACACATGCACACACACATCCTACATGCAGTATCCTCCCTCCTCTACACCGCATTGAACCTACAGATGACATGAACACCCACCCATACAGAGACACACAGACACACATACAGGTGAGGTTGCACAATGATAGTACACACAGTCCTCCCATTACCTATCTGTCAACATGCATAACATATGGTACACAACAGCATGCAGTGCAGCTATAGTCAATCCATTCTAGCAACAGTACACATGTGTGTGAGGCATGGCCTGTGTTAGTAGGTGATACCCCTTTCCCTGAGGAACACTGCACCCATGTACGCAGTTTTGCTGTGCACCTGTTATGCACCCTGCCATGTACTGTGCACCACAACTCACAGGTGTACATCCCATCGCTGAATGTGTAGTACTGTGTCAGGTATGTCAGCTGTAATGCTCACAGACCCTATGTTTTCCAGCAAAACATACCTGGGATGATGTGTGGTCAGATGTCAGTTGTGAATGCTTGATGTGTGATTTACAGCTCTCAACATTAGCAGACCATGTATGAACAATCCAATAGTATTACACTGGCAACTGCCAGATCATACCATAGCTATGGGGAGTCTACACACTCTTATTGAACAAAAAACAAAAAAAAAATCTTGCTTTTTTCCCACTTTTCTGAGAGTTAAAAAAGTTCAGTTACAGGCTTGCTGTTCCTGAACTGTTTGAAAGTTTCTGTGAGGCCATTTTTGCTTGGGCTGGAGGAGGGTCTCTCTGTTGATCAGTGGCAGTGACTAACATTGAGCAGCTTCCCTGCCCCCCGTAGAGGTGGTTACTGACTTGAAACTGTAGTTTTATTTTCCCTTTTGGGTCTATTCCTGCTTCTTTCCAGCCCCTGCTATCAAGCACACTTTAACGTGCTTTAGCGCGATTTAGTGCGGAGTTGCCACTAGAGCAGCATCGGGCAGCGCCAGTTAAACAAGGTTAAACTCTTGCTGGCTCCAGAAAGTCTGTTCTTCAATTTTTCCTTTAGAACTGCTCTGTTAGGAACCTAAACAGTTTACACCTACACTAAAAAGTGCAGCACTTGTTCCAAATAGCTTTTTCTTCTCAGAAAGCTCAGCACTTGTCTTATAAGCATATCCCTTGTCTTATAAGCATTCTCTTTGCAGGTCAAGCACTCCTATATTATACAAATCTCTCACTAGCAAAACCCCCCAGGAGTGCCCACTTCCCTGCTAAGCCCACTACTTTTCTGTCTCATACCAACTCATAATTCTTTCTAGCATGTCGAAGGGTCAGATGCTGGCGTCCTCTCCTGCCCAGTTGGTGAATCTGGGAATTCTGAGACAATGTTACAATTGTCTCATGTACACGGACAACCCTCTCCTCCTCCCACGTAACACTAACACTTGTGAGAGATGTAGCTATTTAGCGGGACTGGAGGCTGAGCTCTCTCAACTCAGGACTGGCAAGACCAGGCAGGAGGAGAAGGCAACTACACACACCACAATACCAGTCTCACATAACTCAACCACACCACTGAATCAAACACATAAACACACTAAGACATACTCGGAGGCTCTGAGTAAAAATTTACCTAAACAGCAGAGGCCTCCAAAGCAGACACCCAAGCAACTGCAAACTCAATACACCACACAAACAACACATAAACAACAAAATCAGTGTGCAAAGCAGTCACTGCCCTTAAGGCCAAATACAACACCAAACATACTTGTCATAGGTGACTCCATAGTCAGACACACTGACGTCCGCTCACCAGACTGAGTAAGGAGAAGGTCACAGTAAGCTGCCTGTCGGGCTAGAATCCGCCACATAACACAAGCACTCAGGTCTCTCAACAGCAGGTACAAGCGACTCAGTCATTGTCCACGCTGGTGTCAACGACCTGAGGCCTCCTTGGACTACATGAAAAGAGACATTGAGGAGCTCTCTGATTATGTAGCCCAGGCAGGTATGACCCTGATCTTGAGCAGTATCCTACCTTCACCTAGAATGATGCCACAATACAGTGATAAGATGATCAGCTTTAATAATTGGCTTAAATTCTGGTGTCATTCAAAGGGGATCCAATGTCTGTCTGCCTGGGACGACATGCTGGACAAGCCACGCTGCCGCAAGGGCGGCTTGCACCTGTCACCCTAGGCTTCCGGATATTGGCAAAGGCTCTTGCCACCCCATAGTGCCTTTTTAGGCAAGGCTCAAATTCTAAACCTACCACCCTAGAACACAAAAAGTAAAAAACTAAGGGTAATGCTGCTCAATGCCAGAAGTCTCAATCTCAAGATGCACTCGAGGCCCTTCTCAGTATGGAGAACATTGATGTCTGTGCTGTGACAGAAACCTGGTTCAAGGCTCCTGAGAGCACCCCAGCACTAGCAGGTTTCACCTCATATCATGCGTTCGGCCCCAAAATCTGGACAACACCAAGAAAGGAGGGGTGTCCATATTCATAAAGGACACCCACACCTCAAGGTTGGTGGCAATGCGATGCATCGGTGACCATCCAGGTGCAATTAACCATAGGCAAGACTGCTCTGCAATTTGTAGCATGTTACAGGCCACCCTCTCAAACTCAGGAACCTCACATGGCCTTCCTGAAAACAATGGAGGGATAAATGTATCTCCAAACACCATCATACTAGGTGACTTCAACTACCCTAATATAGACTGGGAACACTACTCAAGCCCAAACACTCTAGCCCAAAGGTTCCTGGAGTTCATAAACTCAAATGCCATGGAACAACTAGTCACCATCCCCACAAGAGGAGAAAATATACTTGATCTCATCATCACGAACATGGGATCAAAATGTTCAACACCGGAAGTATACCCCTCACTGGTGAGATCAGATCATAAACTAATCTCGCTGGAGGTCCTCATCCTGCCCCCACCTGAAATAAAAAAGACCACAGTGAATAACTTCTCAAAAGCTGACTTCACACTTCTAAAAACTAATGTTGTCTCCTTTAAGGCCCCTGAGCCAGTGGTAAACATTACTCAAACCGCTGAATCACTTACAAATGCCTTCTACCAGCACCTACAGGACTGCATGGATCAGGCAATCCCAAACAAAACTAAGACTCTTTGTACCAAAGGCAAGCGTCCAGTCTGGTGGACCCCAGCCATAAACAAGCTGTACAACAAAAGGAGGAAGCTACTACAAGATAGAGCAAAATCCTTGAAAGGTAAGACACCTTTGATCATTATAAGTAAAAAACTAAGAGCTCTCATAAAATCATCCAAGGCAAATTTTGAGAGAAAAATCGCCAAGGACTCAAAAGACAATCATAAGGCCTTCTTTAGCTATGTTAGAAACCTAGGAGGAAACTCCCAGATATGCTCAGAATTAGTTCAAAATGATGTGAAGATTACTGAACCTACACACATTGCCAACATACTGGCTGACAGGTTCAGTGCAAACTTCTCCCCATCCCCAAAAGGAGAGATATCTATACCAGAGGATTGTAGCCCCAAACATCTCCAACACCCAGGTGAGAACTGCTCTCTCCAAAGCAAAAACACAGCATCCATGGGACCGGATGGTGTCCCGCTGTGTGGTCCACGAACTCAATGAGGAATTAAACCCGCAGTTAGGACAGCTGTTTAATCTTGGCCTCACCACAGAATACGTACCCAAGGAGTGGCGACGGCGACTGTGGTCCCACTTCACAAGGGCGGTGCCTCCACCGACCCTGGAAATTACCATCCCATTAGCTTGACAAGCCTTATCTGCAAAGCCATGGAGAGGATCATAATGGAACTCATAAATAAAGACATAGGGAACTTGCAGACTTTGGATCCAACCCAGTTTGGCTTTGTCAAAGGCAGATCATGCCTTTTAAACTTGGTTGACTTTTTCGAGACAGTCACCAAGGCCATTGATGAGGAAAGGCAGTCCATACAGCCTACCTTGACCTGGCAAAGGCCTTCGACACAATACCCACTCAGGTATCATCGAAAAACTCATCAGCTTGAATGTAAACCCATACATCACAAGATGGGTTGCAAACTGGCTAAGTGACAGAACCCACAGGGTCAGAGTTGCTGGAGCCATGTCAGACTCAAAGCCTGTCACAAGTGGTGTCCCACAGGGATCAGTCCTGGGTCCACTCTTGTTCGGCATCTACTTTTCTGAAGTACAAGCAAACACAGGAGGGTTATGGCTGACAAAGTTTGCAGATGACTGCAAACTGGGCGCCATAGTCGAAAACACATCTGACACAGATATCCTTCAGAAGGGCCTCACAGAAGCGGATAACTGGTGCCAGAGCCATGGCCTAAAGTTAAATGCCAAGAAATGCATAGTCATACCCTTCGGGAAAAACAAGGTTACCCCTAGCTACCATATAGGTGGCAATCCACTGAGCACAGAAGAAGTCATCAGGGATCTGGGGACCCAGGTTGACAGTAGCCTTTCGTTTGACACTCATGTTGCTAAAGTAGTTAGGAAAACCTTCTATATTGCCCACCTGATCATGAAGGGATTCACATCTAGATCAAGGGAGGTCATCATCCCCCTGTACTCATCACTCATTAGACCTATGAGTGAGTACAATGCCCCATTCGGAATGTATCTGACCCGACACCTGCAGCAGCTGGAAAGGCCCCAAAAGTTCCTCACCAAAAGGATAAAGGGTCTCAAAAATATGTCTTATGCTGCCCGACTGAAAGAACTCCAGCTCTATTCAGTCTCATACCGCTTGCTCAGAGGTGATCTGTGCCTGACATATAAGGCCATGTCAAACCCTGATTTGATGAATATGCTTCACCTCAAAAAATCTAGATCCCTCAGAACCACAAGGGCGGGAGACTTAAACCTTGACGGTTATTAATAGAACGTGCTGGAGGGACAGATTCATCACCCAGAGACTCCCTATGCTGTGGAACAAAATCCCGGTACATGTGAGGCAGAGCACCTCGCTGGCCTTGTTCAAGAGGAATCTTGACCAATGGATGGGGGATCGCAGATATACCCCAGGGATTACTTCAGTGTCACTGCTTGACAGAGGCACAGCAAAATAATAGGCAAAGTTTTATTCAAACTAAAGGGGTGGCGAAAGCCAAATAACTATGGGCTAGGCTTATAAATGCCCTTGGGCAGATAGCCTAGTACGAATCTATGAACCTATGAACCTATTGATGTGATGCACCATTCCTTGATTTGCCATGGGACAACATTGTTACATATATTAACAGTACATGAGCCTGATATGTGCCATATGTCCTGTACATCCACATGCAGTGTCTACTAAAGGTGTTAGGTGTGCGGATGCTAACCACATTGCATACAGTCGTGTGTGTGCCTATGTGTACACATGATTATCATGATGTGTTGTTGCACCCATTGTTGTGTGTACTACAGCAGTCACTATTCCTGTCGGGGGTATACTAGCATGGCCCATCTGCATTTGCTTGTGTATGGTCAGTCTGCCCTACACATGTTCTCCAACTCTGCATGCACACCCCTTGGTGTTCACACACTGCCATCACTATTTCTGTGGGTGTAGAGTTATGTCTGCCACAGTTACTGACCCAGTCTGTGTGCAGATACAGCCATTCTTACCATCCTTATGGCTCCCTGCTGCACTGCACTGGTATGTCATGCTGACATCCCTTCCCCACCTTCAGGCTTTTTGCAGATGCTTGACAAGTATGGGCTACACATGTGTGTCAGTTTTCAGTGTCCCATACACTGAACAGCACATGTTACAGCCAAGTCCCAGCTATTAATGTGGGCCACACTAATACATTATGCAATTGTGTACATCTGTAACAGTTGCCATTGTAATACTGGTATATAAACTGTTGGTGCACTGTACAGGGATGATGTTTCACATGTGTCCCTACTGTAATCTGTGTGTGCCACCATTATGTTAATCCCTGTGGACAAATTTCACAATGACAGGATGCTATGTATCCCGCAGGCGTCTGACATACCTTTCCAGTACCCCATCATGGTCACCACTGTGATGCAGTGCATTTAATAGCAACAATACATGCACATGTACAGTATGCATTAAGGGTAGGTGTGTTAGATGTGTGCATGGCATATACCATAGCCAGTACATGCCCAGTGTATTGGCAAGCATCAACATAAGCCATACTCACCAACTACAGGCTGCTGCCATGGTGGTATACCGGAGGGACCTGCATAAGTGTGTGAGAGATGCAATGTTAGTGGCCACAGCTGTGGCATTGCTACAGGGTGGGTGCAGCATTACAGTACATCAACTGTACAAGTCCACAATACTAGCACTTATGCACATCTGCTTATTACTACTATGCATCAACAAGCAATAGTTATGACATATCAGATATACATGCTCTACAAGGCAGAGGTACAGATAGCTATGAAGAGGATGAAGAATGGAAAGGCTGTTGGTCCAGATGACATACCAGTGGAAGCTTGGAAGTGTTTAGGGGAAATGGCAGTGACAGGATTAACCAGATTGTTTGATGGAATCTTGGAATGTAAGAGGATTCCTGAGGAGTGGAGGAAAGGTGTTTTGGTACTGGATTGTATGAATAAGGGTGATGTGCAGAGCTGTAGTAACCACAGAGGGGTAATATTGATCATTCACAGCATGAAATTATTGGAAAGAGTAGTGGAAGCTGGTTTAAAAAGGGAGGTGATTATTAGTAATCAGCAGTATGGTTTCATTCCAAGAAAGAGCACTACATATGCAATGTTTGTTCTGAGACTGTTGATGTAGAAGTACAGGGAAGGTCAGAAGGAGTTGCACTGTGTCTTTCTGGACTTAGAGAAAGCATATGACAGGGTGCCTAGAGAGTAGTTGTGGTATTGTGTGAGGAAGTCAGGAGTGGCAGAGAGGTATGTAAGAGTGGTACAGCATATGTACAAGGGTAGTGTGACAGCAGTGAGATCTGCAGTGGGAGTGACAGATGCATTTAATGTGGAGGTGGGATTACACACTACCCTTGTACATATGCTGTACGTACAAGGGTAGTGTGACAGCAGTGAGATCTGCAGTGGGAGTGAGAGATGCGTTTAAGGTGGATGTGGGATTACATCAAGGATCAGCTCTGAGCCCTTTCTTATTTGCAGTAGTGATGGACAGGTTGACAGCCGAGATCAGACAGGAGTCCCCGTGGACTATGATGTTTGCAGATGACATTGTGATATGTAGTGAGAGTAGGGAACAGGTTGAGGAGGTCCTGGAGAGGTGGAGATATGCTCTAGAAAGGAGAGGAATGATGGTCACCTGGACTATGACAGCATATATGTGTGTGAATGAGAGGGAGGATAGAGGAATGGTGAGGATGCAGGGAGTAGAGTTGGCGAAGGTGGATGAGTTTAAATACTTGGGATCAACAGTTCAGAGTAATGGCAAGTATGGTAGAAAGGTGAAGAAGGGAGTACAGGCAGGGTGGAGTGGGAGGAGACGAGTGTCAGGAGTGATTTGTGACAGATGAGTACCAGTAAAAGTGAAAGGGAAGGTCTACAAGAGGGTAGTGAGACCAGCTATGTTATATGGGTTGGAGACAGTGGCACTGACAAGCAGGCAGGAGTCAGAGCTGGATGTGGCAGAGTAAAGGATGTTAAGATTTGCACTGAGTGTGATGAGGTTAGACAGGATTAGGAATAAGTATATTAGACAGTCAGCCTAGATTGGACAGTTTGAAGACATAGCCAGAGAGGTGGAATTGCATTGGTTTGGACATGTGCTGAGGAGGGATGCTGGGTATATTGGGAATAGGATGCTAAGGATGAAGCTGTCAGGTAAGAGGAGAAGATAAAGGCCTAAGGTAAGGTTTATGGATGTGGTGACAGAGGACATGCAGGTGGTTGGTGTGACAGAGCAAGATGCAGAGGACAGGAAGAAATGGAAACAGGTCATCCACTGTGGTGACCCCTAACTGGGAAAAGCCAAAAGAAGACAAAGATGCTCCACCTATACAGATGCAGATGCATATGCACATGTGGTCTACTGTTGTTCCCTGTGGTCTTACCTGCACACTCCACAGCTGGTGTGTGGGTAACACCCACCTCCAAAATGCTGTCTGACACTTGTACATTGGTATGGGCAGGTGCTCCGAGGCTGCTGAGGAGCTGTTTCACGCATGTCAGGGGGAATGGGTTGCATGACCCCTCCCCTGGTTGCAAGGTGATCCCCCCGTACTGCAGCCAAAAACAAGTAGCGTACGGCACCAGGACAACCCAGTCAACACAAGGACGTATCAAAAAATGTTCAAGTAGGTTACAACGCCAAAAACCAGATACCTCCTCGTTTTAGATGTAAACGTAGTTTAATGTTTTAAAACGTTTTCGCTCCCTACACGGAAGAAGCTTCATCAGACAATGAGAAACAGGACATGATTCAATTTAAACTAAGCAAGAAGGAAAGGCAGTGATGTCATTTCCTTCAATACTTACATCTGTTTTTTTAAAAACCAAGCACCGTTTCTTTTAATACTTGTTACAATCGCTGCTGAAGTAGACCTTTACGTAAAGTGACACCCCTACCAATGAAACTAGTTCATTGTGGCTGTCTAACACAGTGCATTTATAAATGCACAAAAAACATATGTAAGTATTGAAGGAAATGACATCACTGCCTTTCCTTCTTGCTTAGTTTAAATTGAATCATGTCCTGTTTCTCATTGTCTGATGAAGCTTCTTCCGTGTAGGGAGCGAAAACGTTTTAAAACATTAAACTACGTTTACATCTAAAACGAGGAGGTATCTGGTTTTTGGCGTTGTAACCTACTTGAACATTTTTTGATACGTCCTTGTGTTGACTGGGTTGTCCTGGTGCCGTACGCTACTTGTTTTTGACTGCCAGCTTTCTTCTCTTGTTACCCGTACTGCAGCAGCACGCCTGTGGGAATTGCGAAGCAGGTCAGAGCAATGATGCCGGACCTGCTCATAACTTCAGTTATGGTGTCCGACATTGTTGACCCTGTGGACGAGGTCATTCCACAGGGCGGTCTGCTCCTGCTGCTCATGTACATGCCTGCCAAACAGTAATGCATAGTGATTGCTGAGGTAGCTGAGGATGATCTACATTTCCTCTGTGGAATATGATGGTAGCCGCCCTAAGGACATCTTGCCTGAAAGACATAAAGATGGAAATAGGTCTCATAAAATCATACAGCAAGGTTACCATAGGCCTTAATACACATTTTCACTCCCCCCAACTCTGTAACAACTAACTATTCACACAACTTAATAGGTATGGCACACCTTAACTAACAGTGGGATATATATGTATTGTATTGTAACACACTTTGTGCTATGTGTCTGTGGCCATGTTCCCTGTGTGGACACTATAATTACTGGTGTGTTACAGACTATTCACCTGCATGGCATTGTCAGGGCCACTATGGTTCCATATATGCATGTGGTATGCTTGCTATGTGATTGCTGCACATCTGACATTCTGTGTTATTGGGAATATCTATGCATGCTTTTGGACATGTTCAGGGATTGTGTAGAATATTACTACCCACATATGTTCTATAACAGTGACATAGTAGCATGTTTAGGGGATATTTGGCAGCAGAGCCACCTCGCCAACCTCATCTGGCCATGTTACCAGGCCATATCACATGTGTGACCCACCCTGGGGCCTCCTCAACTACTGGTCCACACTACCTTCAGGTGGAACCTCCTCAGGGGTTGGTGTCACCTCCGGGGGCATAGACAGACATAATCCTGTAACCCATGGACAGGTCCAGGGTTTGGTGCATAGGGAGCTACACACAAACCAGGGGGATATGCTACAGCACCTTGAGGCCCTCAATACACACTCACAGGGTCACATGTTACTCCTGCACAGCCTCCAGCCAAGGCACCTTCAGGTCCTTGCACCTGCTGTTGTGACTGGCAATGGGTGGGGGCCTTGTTCCCATTGTTTCCATATGGGGGCTCATGTGGCTTCCCCATTGCAGAAAACACTCACCATGCAGGGTGTTTACCCACCACATGTGTCATATACCTCCCCAGTAGGCTCTGTTCTCTATCTACCAACCCAACCCACCTCCACAAATATACCTGCTATCCTTACCAGAATTCACAATCCCACCTTCACAGACAAGTACAATGTGGTCCCAAAAAGGGGTTCACAAGTGACATAACTATCCACATTGCACACATTTACTGCTGTATATTTGTGTGCATTGATATGTGTGATATCCCCTCCCACATAGCATGCAGCACTGTGATGCAAAAATATGGGGCGTGTGTGTGTGTGTGTATGTATATATATATATATATATATATATATATATATATGTGTGTGTGTGCAGCGTTTGTATATATGTAGACATAGACATGTATATATATCTCTATATATGTGTAGATATATATTATATATCTGTGTTTATATATACACGTAGGTGTCTGTATATATGTAGGTTCATAGATTAGTACTAAACTAACTGCCCTTGCAAGCCATTTTAAACCTAACCAATTACTCCTTGTGAGACTCAAATCCTTCACTTTGTGTTTGTAAGGCAAACACCTTAACAGTTAGGCCACCCTCCCAATAGACATACATGTATGTATATATCAATATATGTATGTATATATTTATATATACATTCATGTATATATATATATATATATATATATATATCTATATAAATATATATATATATATATATATATATATATATATATACACACCTCTACATACATGTATACGTATATCTATATATATATATATATATATATATATATTTATATGTATATATGTATGTGTATACATACATATATATATGTGTATATATATATATATATATATATATATATATATATATATATATATATATATATGTATATCTATATAGATATCTACATAGCTATATGTCTATATTTATATCTATATATTTATCTCTCTCTCTCTCTGTGTATATATATATATATATATATATATATATATATAGATATATATATATATATATATATATATATATATATATATATATATATATATATGTGTGTGTATATATATTGCTCCCCTTCAGAAGACTGAAACATCATAAGCTCGAAATTTATAAGCCTGAAACCAAAAGCCTAAAAATTCAAAAGCCTGAAAACTCAAAAGCCTGAAACTCAAAAGACTGAAAACACACAGAGTACAAATTATGTTAATATGCCAGTACAAAGACACACAGAAACACATACAAAACAAAGCATAGCAGTTGAGACCAAGGTTTATATATATATATATATATATATATATATATATATATATATATATATATAGGGTACATTCAGACATCAGGTCCACAATCTCTGACTCTCCTTCCTGCACAGCTGGAGTGTTCTGCCTTGCTACAACACAGACAGGTGCCACATATGGACACAGCCTAACATTAGGGGGATATATACATGGACAGATTGCAGGTACACCTATTACACACGTATGGCATTTCAGCATGCTACATTACACATTAACCTGAGTATCCTGCACATGGTGGGCTCTGGAGCCCACGTATCCATCATTATGCCATTACCTCATTGACCATGCTACTAGATATGTTTTCCATTACACAACACACATTATGATGGCTTACATCTTGTCAGTCAGTGCTGCTCTGCACAGTCGATGGGTATGGCCCACCACCCACAGGAACAGACTCTAGTGCCCATAGCATTTATTCAGCTGAACACCATTACAACAACAACACCTGCTGGCACATATAAATCATTCAACATCACCTATCCCATTGTTATTGCCCAAATACTACAGTCAATTACATGCATATATACTTCACATACCTGTTGTGTGAGTGATGTCTGTTCAACATTTTTTTTTATTCCTGGCCTTAGCCTACAGCTATTTTTCTTCATTGATTGAGATTGTGAGTCTCTCTCTCTCTCTCTCTCTGTCTCTCTCTCTCTCTCCCTCTCTTCAGTAGCTGGAATGAGCTGCTTTGAATAGATTGCAGCATGGGTTTTGTAGGTGAAGCACATGATCAGATGATGGCCTCTGCACCAGTCAGTGTCCTCCACATGCTACCTGCATACAGCATGCTGTGTAGTACTTCCAATTACCAATGTCATGGCAACCCACTACTATAAATCCCCACATCATTTGGGCATGATCCCTTTACCTTTCCTGTATGGTGGACATCCTTCCTGCATGTGGGCAGCAGTGTTACAGACAGCAGGTAGCAATACCTCTCAGAAGAGGACATGCAGTCTTAGGGCTGCTCCATATTTGTATAAGGTTCCAGGACTACAGACAGAGTGTGAGTAGTGTTGGTATATGCATTGTATAGCACCAGTTTTTCAGGGTTTGTGTATACATACTAGTTTAACATGGACTGCAGTCTGTCTGCATAGCTCTCAACTGTGGGTCTATGTTTTGTCTGTCTGCCACACAGGTCTTGTGTCAGATATATCACTGTCAGTGTGTATGTTGAGTGCTATCAGTAGGTGGCTACATCCATTTGTGTTTCTGACTTAATGTTCCTGTCTAAGGGTATGTTGCAGACTATCCTGTGACAACAGCAACTTGCTCAATATATGGCAACACTATTTTACATATGGGCTGGTGTACCAGCCTCTGTCCTCCATCGACTTACCAGGCTTTGTCGATATGACATGCAGTATGGGGTTATTATGTGGTGGCCAGTGATTATGTCATGCTGCCATTCCCACCATCATTCCAGTGCTGTTGTGGCCCCCACACATATTGTGGGTTGGGTCCATATATATGTAGCCTTCATCTGCACAAGACATGTGTGCTCCTCTGCAGTGTAGAGGTCAGTGTATGTAACAGTGTTATATGCCCCTGTAACTCAGTTTAGCAGGGAAGCACCATAATTAACCTAGGGTGTTACAACATGTGAGGTATATCAGTAGTAAGCTGGCTTAAGGTATATGGCTGTACATTACCATACATTCCACCTTGTGAACATCACTGGCCTACTGATTACTGCCATACAGCCTTTTCTGTTTGTCGGTTCAATTGTAATGGTTTCAGTTATGCATTGGTATGTAACAGATACATCCCATTCTGTCAGCTTAGGTATTTTCCCCCTAGGGATTGGGTACAGACTGTAGTTAGAAGCTGCTGGGCTATACATCTGCATTACTTACTGTTGACTGATTGTTATCCTGTGACCCAGTCAGTACTTACTGTTGTAGTACTTGAAGGCCTTGGACTGGACAGCAACATATATTATGATTTCAGATTACTATTTTAAATGATCTGTTTGACAGTTGCATTAATCTGTTTGTATGTATTTTAGAATATAAACTGTGAAATGACATGGCATATAGAACACTAATAGTACACAAATAAACCTTTAAAGCATATGCAAACCTGTGTGTGGTGTTACATCCTTTGACGTCTCTGTGCATATGTTTCAGGCAACAATAGTCTTTTGTATGGGTGACTCATACACTGTCCATCTGATGAGGTTGCAACTGTAAGGATGCTGGCTGTTCAGTGTGGTGTGCACCCTCTAAATATGTGTCTTCCCAGACATACCTCTGTGTGTGCATGTGTAGTTACATATCTATCTATCTATCTATATATATATATATATATATATATATATATATATATATATATATATATATATATATATATATATATATATATATATATATATATATATATATATATATTAAGAAATGAACTTCGTGACAATAACAGCATTCAAAAAATAGCAAATCACACCAACAACTCTTGTAGTACTTTAGCGCTTTCGTCTTATTTATTATCAAGACTTCTTCAGAAAGACATGTTTCATAACTATGAGCAGCCATTTTCAATTCCTTTAAATACATTAGTTCTAGCAGGCCATTTAAATTAACAACAGTTCCTTTCCGATAGTAAAGTGTGAACAGGCAGGGTGTTGTGTGCATTTTCATTAACATTACAATCTCAGTTACATAAGGTAAATTGGTCAGGCAGTAATAGCCTTGTGGTGCCGTGTGCATACTAATAGGGATTGTGTGCAAAAAGGGATCGTGTGCAAAAAGGGATCGTGTGCAAAGGCAAAAAAAAATTTAAAAAAATTAAAAATATAGGGGAACCGGGAAGAATGAGAGTCATGCTGTGATAATTCTAATTTTAACACCCAGATGGGTTTGTCCCTTATGGGACAACCCAGAAATTATGTATAGTTACTTTGCATAACTTATGAGTCCATGCCTCCAAAGGTAAGTAAAGAAGGGCACGGACGAAGGTGGAGTCAGGTAGAGAGTCCTACTATGTTTGGGTATCAGTGTATGTGTAGAGAAATGTGTGGGTATGCCACCTGAGGGGGGAGTGTGAGGAATGCGGTGTGGACTTGAGGGGGAAGCTGTTTAGGGGCTGCCCACGATGTGGAGTGTGGAGCCGGGGTTTGATGGGTAGGAGAATATGAATAATAGAGAGGCCCAGAAGACTGGGTCAGTGCGAATGGTACTGCCCATTGGCTGGTTCAGATGGTATCACCCCTTGAATGGCTGCGTGAAAAGTGAGACCTGGGGGATTTGCTGGTGAGGTCGGCGGGGGCTAGCCTGGTGACTGGGAGCGTGTGTGTAGGGGGTGGGGGGGAGGCAAAAGTCAGAGAGAGAGGCAACACATTATATTCACTTGCACAGTTGTAAATCCATAAACACATTAAATCCACTTGCACAATTCTTCAAACCCTATCACATTTCAGTCTCTATACCTTCTAAGAGCACATTTGATGTCCAGGCTTACGTTGAGTAAGGGAGAGAGGGAGCACATTAAATCTGCTTGCACAATTGTTAAACTTTCAACCCCTATCACATTTCAATCTCTATACCATTTAAGTGCACATTTAATGTTCAGTGTTTCGATGAGACCTGGATAGACATCAGCTCTCAGTTCTATCTGCCATTTTAATTCCCAGACTTGCAGGAATGTGACCATGTCCCCTACAAACTGTTATTTTTTCCAGCGCTGTGAATTTGAATCCTGTGAAGTTTGGGCAAATAGCACTGTGTTTAGCCAAGGCATTCAAACTGTCCTGTTTGCGTATTGCTGCAGTGTGTTCTCTAATATGGTTACTCAGCTTTCTGTTTGTTTTGCCTATATAGAAATTCCCGCAATGTTTGCAGAAAGTGCAGTAGACTACATTTTTTGTGTTGCAGTCATAGTGTTCATGTAGACGGACAGTTCTGTTGCAGTGTGGGAAGGTGACATTGTTGTCTTTTAGTATGTGTACACAGGTGACACACCTGCCGCAGCAGACATTCCAGGTTCTGTTGATACTTCGTTCTGTGGGGATGGGCTTTTATTCCTCTCGAACGCGCCACCAAAAGAAGAGGTTCGTTTGAAACAGACGTTTGGGGATGTCCCAAGTAACTTCGTCAGACCTTTTTCTCCTTCCAAGATGTCCCAATTGTTGGTGAGGACCCCTCTGATTCTGAACATATCCATGGACATTGGAAGGGGGAATCTTGCCACCCAGTCCTTTTTGTTCGGTCCATTCTGTGCCCTTCCTGTGAATCCCTTTTCGAGGATTGGTGGGTACCTGGAGTGTCTCTGCTGTATGATCTCTTGGAACAGGTTGTCCACTAAATACTCTGGGTATTTCTTTTCTAAGAACAAGTTTCTGAGGTAAAAACCCTTCCTTAATGAAAGCCTCATCCCTAAAGATGAGTCTGGATAAATGGATGAATTGTCTGTTTACAGTATTCTTTTTCATGAAATGGGGGTGCTGGCTGCTGAACTCTAGATAGTTATTCCGGAAAGTGGGCTTGCGGTAGATGTTGGAGTCAAACTGTCCATTTTCCGGGTCTATAGTGAGGTGGATATCCAGGAAATGAGTGGTGGTTCCAATATATCCTACCATGAAGGTCAAGAAGTCCAGACTCTGGAAAAGGGTTTCCAGAAAATTGCTCAGAGAAAGTCTGTCCCCATTCCAGACAAAAAAGACGTCATCAGTATAATGCCTGTACATTATGGTGTTGTTGAACCCGGGCTGTGATTCAACCTTATCCATTTCCCGGGCACTGAGGACTAAGTTTGCATATGCCAGGGCCATTATGGACCCCATGGCTACCCCTTTCTGTTGGTGGTAAATCTTCCCATTGAATTGAAAGAAGTTATTTCCTAATACTGCTTCTATTAACCTGCATACAGTATTAATCTTAGTCCCGCTTAGATTGGAGTGCCTCTTCAGGTACTGTCTGATGAGGGTCAGTCCTTTGGCATGGGGGATGTTTGTGTAGAGTGCTTCTACATCTAGGGTGACCAGTAAATATTCCCCTCCATCAAGCCTTAGTTTGGAGATGTCATTTAGAAAAGCCCAGGAGTCCTTGGTGTAGTATTTGCTGTTCTGTACAATGGGGTTGAGGATGTGGTCCACGTATTGCAAAATCTTTTCTGTTTTTGTCCTTCGGTTCGATATCACGTGGCAGAAAGGTGGATTTTCAGGGTTTTTGTGAATTTTGGGGATTCCAAAAAACTTTCCAAGGCTGGGTGTCATGACCTGTATGAAGTCTTTTTCATCTTGAGAGATCTCATTCCTGAGATACAGTTCCAGTAGTAGGTTGTCAATTCGTTTAAAGTTTTGTTGTACCTGGTTGATGTTGACCTTTTTGTAGAACTGGTTATCCATGAGGGATGCTTCAAGTGTTTGGATATTTCTCTCCTACTCCATCACTACTATCCCGGATCCCTTGTCAGCCTTCATGATTTGAAGGGATTTGTCCTGACTCAGTTCCTTCCAAGCCTGTCTTTCTTCCCTGTTCAGGTTGTGCCACTTTGCTGAGGGCTTATCAGAAAGGAGTTTCCTGATATTCCTTTCGCAGGAACTCGCAAAGAGGCTCAGTGTGTTTCAAACAAACCTTTTCTTTTGGTGGTATGTTCAAGAGGAATAAAAGCTCATCCCCACAGAATGAAGTATCGACAGAACCTGGAATGTCTGACTGTGGCAAGTGTGTCACCTGTGTACACATACGAAAATATCACCTTCCCGCACTGCAACAGAACTGTCCATCTGCATGACCACTATGACTGCAACACAAAAACTGTACTCTACTGTGCTTTCTGCGAACATTGCGGAATTTCTATATTGGCAAAACAAACAGAAAGGTGAGTAAACGTATTAAAGAACACACTGCAGCAATACACAAACAGGACAGTTTGAATGCCTTGGCTAAACACAGTGCTATTTGCCCAAACTTCACAGGATTCAAATTCACAGCGCTGGAAAAAATAACAGAGTTTGTAGGGGACATGGACACATTTCTGCAAGTCCAGGAATTAAAATGGCAGATAGAACTGAGAGCTGATGTCTATCCAGGTCTCAATGTAATACTGAACATTAAATGTGCACTTAAATGGTATAGAGATTGAAATGCGATGGGGTTGAAAGTTTAACAATTGTGCAAGCAGATTTAATGTGTTCCCTCTCTCCCTTACTCAGTGTAAGCCTGGACATCAAATGTGCGCTTAGAAGGTATAGAGATTGAAGTGTGATAGGGTTTGAAGACTTGTGCAAGTGGATTTAATGTGTTTATGGATTTACAACTGTGCAAGTGAATATAATGTGTTTCCTCTCTCTCTGACTTTGCCTCCCCCCCACGCCCTACATATACGCTCCCAGTCACCAGGCTAGACCCCACCGACCTCACCAACAAACCCCCCCTGGTCTCACTTTTCACGCAGCCATTCAAGGGGCGATACCATCTGAACCAGCCCACATGTGGTACCATCCGCACTGACCCAGTCTTCTGGGACTCTCTATTATTCATATTCTCCTACCCATCAAACCCCCGACTCCACACTCCATGTTGTGGGTGGCCCCCAAACAGCCCCCCCTCAAGTCCATGTCGCATTCCACCCACTCCCCCCTCAGGTGGCATACCCACACATTTCTCTATACATACACTGAGACCCAAACATAGTAGGACTCTCTACCTGACTCCTCCACCTTCGTCCGTGCCCTTCTTTACTTACCTTTGGAGGCATTGACTCATATACCTACACATAATTTCTGGGTTGTCCCATCAGGGATGAACCCATCTGGGTGTTAATATTAGAATTATCACAGCATGACTCTCATCCTTCCCGGTCTCCCCATATTTTTAATTTTTTTTTTTTTTGCCTTTGCACACGATCCCTTTTTGTACATGATCCCTTTTTGCACACGATCCCTATTAGTATGCACACGGCACCACAAGGCTATTACTGTCTGACCAATTTAGCTTATATAACAGCGATTGTAATGTTAATGAAAATGCACATAGCACCCTGCCTGTTCACACTTTACTATTGGAAAGGAACTGTTGTTAATTTAAATGCCCTGCTAGAACTAATGTATTTAAAGGAAGTGAAAATGGTTGCTCATAGTTATGAAATGTCTTTCTAAAGAAGTCTTGATAATAAATAAGATGAAAGCACTAAAGTACTTGAAGAGTTGTTGGTGTGATTTACTATTTTTTGAATGCTGTTATTGTCATGAAGTTCATTTCTTAGTTAAAATTTCTTCTCTTCGTTCATTTTTTTAAGTGCAGTGAATTATAGTTTTATTTATATATATATATATATATATATATATATGTATATATAGACATATATATATATATATATATATATATATATATATATATATATATATATATATGTATCTGCATTCCTGTGTGTATGTATATGTATGTTAGGAATGTTTATTGCTTATACATTGTACATTCACTATTGTAGCCAGATTGCACTGTATGATATGTTATCAAAACCAGCCTCACATCATACAGGTGGCATGGCTTGGGGAGGAAGGATATCCATACGTGTAAGACATATGTTGCTTGAGCCCCCTCACCACCATTTACTGTGCCTGTGGGCATATATGTCTTTGTTATGTGCTCTGTTATAACTGTTATATCTAGAGATATATATCTGTATACACACATACACACACACACACACACACACACACACACACACACACACACATACACACACACATATATATATATATATATATATATATATATATATAGATAGATAGATAGATAGATAGATAGATATTGCTGTATATATATATATATATATATATATATATATATATATATATATATATATATATATATATATATCAAAACTCACTGGTTATGCCCCTGTTCAAAACCTGACTAGTCTATATGTCTAAATAATTTGCTCTTCCTACCCCGTCTACTCATTAATCAGCAACTCCGTCCTATTTAATCTATTATACTATCTATCTATAGAATACCTTGATTGTATTAGCATGCTATGTTATGCCTGTATTCTGCACTGTAAATTTTACTGTAATAACCTCTAATAGCTACTGTTAATAGGATTTATTTGTCTCATGTTTCCTAGTTGTTATTGTATTAATTCCATTGTCCTATCTTGGAGCTTATCTCCCCAGGCCTCTACTGAAAATGGACATGTATCCAGTTAGACTAGCCCAGTCAACAAATGTAAAATAAAATAAAATAAATAAATTAAAAAAAAAATATATATATATATATATATATATATATATATGTGTGTGTGTGTGTGTGTGTGTG
This sequence comes from Protopterus annectens, assembly GCF_019279795.1. Lineage (NCBI taxonomy): Eukaryota > Metazoa > Chordata > Ceratodontiformes > Protopteridae > Protopterus > Protopterus annectens. The sequence continues at coordinate 668,444,726 of NC_056725.1, read as the reverse complement.
TGTGTGTGTGTGTGTGTGTGTGTGTGTGTGTGTGTAGGGAGGTATATATCTATTTAGTTATCAATATATACACAAACACTCACACACATACATCTACATGTATAAATACATTTCCTATACTGTTGAATGATATTGCTGGATGATATGTTTGTGTAAACACCAGGGTTATTTATATCTGCCATGGCTTAGTGGTAATGCATGGTGTGTGGGCTCCTAGGTTCAAGCCTTGCAGAGTCTGTTTATTTTGTTGCTGGGCAGAACAAGGGCCATTGGATATAGAGTGGTTAAGGCACTTTTGAGCAGCTTTAAGCGGGTTTGCGCAACGGTAAGCAGTGCTATCTTCCAGTTATAGTTTCTTACACTTGGTTAGCTTCTAAATGGCTTAACCTGTGTAGGCATTGCTTACCCCCATGCAAACATGCTTAAACCCACTTTCTGCTGCTTAAAAGTGCTTACTCCCACTTACCCCCGCTCTAATTTCTTTAAAAGAAAAGAAAAAGGGGTTGATAGGAAAGCAGTGAAAAAGGGCACAAAGAGGGAAAGACAGTAGGGAAAATAGCCAGGGATGTGCAGGAAGGGTGTAGGGAAGGTCCATAGCTGCCCATTTCTTCTACAGCAACAGCTGTGCATATACACTGAATTTGGTGGTAGTTTGGACACTCAAACCCTTGGGAGGGGGTGAGGACAACAATAATTTGTTGTGATGCCAATTAGACCGGATTACATGTGTCCAGTGGACATGTGTGCAAAATGGACAGCTATGTATGAGGAGAATTTTTTTTTGTGGGAACAGATTGCCCTTTTTTTTTTCTTAGGTGAGAGTGGGATGCTGGGGAGGGGTAGCAGATATATTTGGGAAGGTAGGTTGGGTAGGTTAACAAACAAGACAAACAAGACACATACAGGGGCAGTATATGACACATGTGGGGGTAAACACCTTGGACAGGGAGGGGTGTTTGGAAGTTGCAAGCCCATGAGCCCCCAAATGGAAACAGTGGAACTGAGGTCCCCACCCATGGACAGTCACCACTGGACCTTCACGGCCCCAAGGGTGGCTGTGCTGGGGGCTGGGTAGGAGGTGCAGGTTCACCCTCTAATTGTGCCATGTGGCCCTCAAGCTGGCATAACTGGTCTCAAAGGTCCCTGTCGAGTTCCCTATGCACCACGGCATAGACCTGATGTCAGGCGACAGGTACCTCTCTGCCCCCACTCCCAGGGGGGGCTGAGCCCCTTCCCCTGCAGCGGTTCCACTCGAAGGTGGTACAGGGCCAACAGAGGAGGAGGTCCCAGGCTGGGTCCCAGACATGCTGGTGCCCGGTGCCATGGCCAGCTGAGGTGGGACAGGTGGGTCCGCTGGGACCGGCCTTCCCATGTGAGCTATGGTGTTGCAGTTTTAAGAATGATACGGGTTAGTAATAGTCAACAGCATTCAGGTTTAGTTATAACAGCATCCATAGGTATTCCCATTAACCCAAGACACCAGATTTACAACAATTGCAGAGCGGGCAGAGCACGTGCATATATGGGACAACAGTGGCCATTACAACAGCATGCAGGTTTCACTGATGGCAACAGGCAACCAGTATGGGGATATTTTAACATGGCACATGCATAGAACCAAATATGAATATTTGTAAACCAATAGGACATATGTCCCAACAAAAGTATGGAGTGCACACGTACCCATTGAGGTATGTAATTGGGTTATTGTTGCACATATGGTGAGGGTGAGAGAGAGAGGTCAATTAACAAATAATATATCCCTGTAGTTTTCACAACTTTCTTAGTCACTGCAGTGATCTGTCTCTTACATGTATTATTACACTACCCAATGGCCTTACTTTGTACAATTGTAAGTTTGTAGATTAGTATATACATGGACTGTGTCTTATGTATAGTCTGCACCTCTTACCTGTTACAGCTGTTAAGTAAATCATTGTTAACACTACCTAACAAATTCTACACATTCTCCCAGATGCCATGCTTGTAGACAAGTGTATGAGTGAACTGTGTTGTAACTACAGTCTGCACCTCTTACCTGTTATAGCTGTTGAGAAAATCATTGTTAACACTACCTGACAAATTCTACACATACTCCCAGATGCCATGCTTGTATACAAGTATATGAGTGAACTGTGTTGTAACTACAGTCTACACCTCTTACCTGTTATAGCTGTGGGGAAAATCATTGTTAACACTACCTGACAGATACTGTGCATACTCCCAGATTCCATGTTTGTGGACAAGTATATGAGTGAACTGTGTTGTACCTACAGTCTACACCTCTTACCTGTTATAGCTGTGGAGAAATCCTTGTTAACACTACCTGATAAATACTACACATACTCCCAGATTCCATGTTGATGTTATACCCATACCTAACACTCCTTTATTGCACACACTCTGGTCAAGGCTTGACAGGATGCAGGTGTTAATGTGACATATTTTGGAATAGCAGTCATACACTTTGGGTGAGATGCTACAATGACAGGTTTGTTTCCCTATACATTCTCTTTTTATGTTCAGGTCTGATTATCGATTATATGTCAGTATACGCTGCCTACATTTCTTGGATCATCACACTTATTTGTCAGGGGAACAGGTTACTGGGCAGCAGATTTGGGCCTGTTATCTGGACATGCTGGACAGATCAGAACAGTTGAGGAGTATGACTATGCATACAGCTTACTACCTGAACATTCTGCCACAGTCTGTAGAGTTGATGGTTATGATTATGCTTACAGCGTGCTATCTGAACATTCTAGCAAACTCTGTACAATTGTTGGGTCTAATTATGCATACAGCTTTCTATATGAACATTCTCGCAAACTCTGTACACCTGTGGGGTATGATTATGCATACAACTTACTACCACTCCCGGGATTCAAACCCCTGCTGTGTGTAGTAAAAATATTACAGATGACATCACAGTACACTGTGTTATCAGGGAACTGATGTAAAGTATTCCAATGGTTTGTGTCTAAGTCTCCTTCATTTGTTCTGTATGACTGATCTCTTGGGACTTCCAACATTGTTATACTGAACTTCCCACACATTTTAACTGTGTTCAACAGTGTGGGTAAGACTGCTTAATACAACAGTACTATTTAGAGAATGCAACACTACAACAACATATGAAAACAGAATGTACACAAGCACTCCAGGGGTTATACTTTTAATCACTAGATATTACACCTTTTTTGCACAGAACCTATATGACAGTCTTCCAGCCATATTGTCTGGTTTATTCAATACATCCCATACACAATACATTTTTATACTGGTACAACACTTTCTAGTACTGTTATATTTATTTGTTATGACAGTACATGCAAGAATATTACTAACCTGCCACACAACGCAGCCTTTGCAGCCTAGCAGCATGGGCTTGCTGGTTCGCAGCCCACTCATCTGCAGCTGTCGGAGAAATACAGTGATATTTAGCCATTACCTATCCATAGTATACACAAGCTAGGCAAGCATTATCTACGTACTAGAATGAGTACTTACTCAGTGCTGGGGCATCAGTCATCTGCCTGGATTCTTGGATCCACTGGTCCAAGAGATCACCCCTCCACTGCTTAAGGTCAGCATGGTAATGCCTGACCTGCTCACCAGTCCAGGGGATACCAGTGGCACTGGTGAGGTCACGGGCAAGACTGTCCCAGGCCTCCGCTTTATACTGAGAGCTCTGGTACTGGCCCTGCAGTAGTCTCTCCTCGTGGTGTTTTACCAGGAGCCATACCATGCATCTGGACTCCTGGGTGCCCCGGCACTGCACTCTAAATCGAGTGCCTTCCCCAACTCCAGCCATTCTGCCTACAGTAGGGAGCTGCAACCAGTTATGGGAATTACTGGCACCTGTGGGGTTTAAATATGCCCGATTTCCCACACTTTCCTGTGATTGGACAGTTTTGAAAATGCTAAGCTATGGGCACACCTGCTTATCTAATGTTGGCATTGCTTAAAAGAGCATACCACTGGGCAGATTGAGTTAGCTGGCCTACACATTGCTTACACCACATAAGCTGACCTGTGCAATGCTTAGCATTGTTTAATATCTAATTAGCATTATATTTACCTTTTGACATTAATTTATTATTTGTTACATGTTATATCTGTGTCTGGTATCTGTGATTCCTGTGTACTTACACTGTATGGGGTCCTGGGGAATTCAACACTTTATTACAATAATGCCTCACATCTGGCCTTACTGCAGGACTCCAATTCACTTATTTATGTTATGTAACAGGTTATACAACATCACACTGTACATAGATTCATTTCACATGTTGAGTTTGATTTTCCAGTGGTGAGGATTTGTTTGTTGAAACCTCAACCTTGGGCACTGCTGTGATGTCTTAGTGGTTAACTACTGTGACTGTAGTGTGCAGGGTACTGGGTTTGAGCCTGGTAGAGGCTGTTTATTTTGTTGCTGGGCAGAACACGGGCCATTGGATACAGAGTGATTAAGGCACTTTAAAGCAGTTGTAAGCGGGTGTACGCGTGTTTGCACAGAGCTAAGCATTGCTAACTTCCAGTTACAGTTTCTTATACTCAATAAGCTTCCAGATTGCTTAATCTGTGTAGGCAGTACTTACCCCCGCGCAAACGCACATAAACACGCTTACTAGTGCTTATATATGCTTACTACTGCTTATATGTGCTTAGATCTGCTTACTAGTGCCTTATTCCTTATGACACTGATACTTCACATGTTGATTTCCTGCAGCACTCTAGTTCATAAATATGTGTTATTTAGTGGGTTTTACAACAAAAAAATGGTTATAACGTGCTTTGCCATGTAAAATAGACTGTGCTGCAGTGGGACTTGAACCAGGAAAGTCTGCTCATAAGGTGGATGCTCTACCCACTATACTATTCCTGTGCTGCTTTATTTGCATATATCTTCCTTGCTATCCTCTTCAGCCTTTTAAGCTGCTTTAACCGTAGCTAAGCGATGGGCACACCCGTGCACCTACGGTTAGCTTTAATCAGATTTTTTTAAAAAAATACAAGGGTTTCTTCATTTACTTTTTCTGTACTGTTGCTGTTGTATACATGGGGAACTGTTGGTGGGGATCTGAGGACACCTATGTGCAATCTCGCTCATTTCTTAACACTTTCTGCTGTTCTACATTGCAGGGGCATGTTTATTCTGAGAGCGCTGCTCTCAGACACGCCCCCTGCACTCGTACACACTCCGTGTAAGCCTGGGAGCTCGGACAGCACGCCTTCATTAATATGCATGGTGCGCTGCCATCCTGTTCCTACATGGGCGCTTCCGTGCAGGACTAAGCTAGCCCTGCACAGAAGATTAGTGAATCCGGGGGTATGTCTTTCTCCATCTAATCCTTTCCAAGGATGTTCGTAATAATGTTTTTCCAGATTTTCATACCATACTTCTCTATTTTTTTCAATATTATTTACATTTTTTAAATAATATCTTTACCTAATATATTATAAAGTTTTCATTTATATTTTGTCTTTTCCTTTTGAATCTGTGCAGTGATTCCCACTCTCTACTGTACTAAGATCTTAATAACTTATGCAGTAAACTTCCTTTATCTTCTACATTTCAGATCCTTGTATAAATTTAAAGAAGCAACCTTCAGATCTAAACCTTCCTCTTCTTTCTTAACATATAATGTACCTCTCTTCACTGGGTTCAGTCATGAGCCCCAATACATGCAAAAATTATTGTATATAATTCCTTTTGATATATTAATGGTAAACCAAACACACGTGACAAATACCTCATTTTTGTCATTAGTACTGAGTTTAGCAAAGGTACCTTTCTATATGACAATTTAAAGGAACTCCAAAATGCGCACGTTTTTTATCACTTCTAACATATTTTTCCATTGCACTTCGATTACCTTCTGTACTCCAAAATGTATCCCTAAAATTCCTACCTCATGAAGATTAAACTCAGTCTCTGCAATTTCTTCATCATGTCCTAGTTCCTTTACTTTTTTCTTTGTTTAAACACAAACATACTCCCAGGGATTCATGAAGCTCGGCGCAAGGACGGTTTTAGCCTTGTGCCGAGCATTTCCATTACAGATGGTGCAGCAGCGCCATATGAATATTTATGAGGGCACGCTGCTGCACCCCGGACGTGCACAGGAAATGTGTGCGAGTGCAGGGGGTGTGTTCAAGTGCTCTACGGAGGCGGAAACATGCCTCCACAGTTGCACAACCTACTATGCTTACTATTAGAGCCCGCCTCTAATAGTAAGCAATTAATTCAGTGTCCATGGATACTGAAATGTATGCTAAGCATACAAGAGAGTCCACGAACACTGAAATAAAATCAAAGTAGTAAACACACAAGCACGTAGTGGAATGTTGAGCCCCATCCCTAGAACTTTCACAATTAGATTCTCTGTGTCCCTATTTTACATTTGTATTGCTTCAATATCGAAAGTGTAAGTGAAGCGCAGCGTGTCTGCGCATTGCTGCCCCCTGCTTAGCGTAGCTTACACATCAAAATCAACCAAATAGAGAAAAACATGCAGAATTGACGTTAACGTCAATAGTGTAATGGTTAGAGCATCCGCCTAACGTCAATAATGTAATGGTTAGAGTATCCGCTTAACGAGCAAGCATGCACGGTTTGAGGCTAACTATAGCACATATCATTTTCATTGTGGAATATCATTTTGCTGTATAATCTACATAATAACATGTAAATGTGAACTGGAGTACCGCATGAAATGTTTAACTAACGTCATGCAATCAAAGTGGTAGTGTCACAATGAATAAGGCACTAGTAAGCAGGTGTAAGCACAAATAAGCAGCAGAAAACATATATAAGTACCAGTAAGCAAGTCTGAGTGCACTTGCATGGGTGGAAGCAGTGCCCATCATAGGAAATGTATATAATTATGTAGATGTATGTGCATGTGTATGTACAGATATATAATATATATATATATATATATATATATATATATATATATATATATATATATATATATATATATATATATATATATATATATATATATTATATATATATGTGTGTATATCTGAAGAATGAACATTGTAACAATAAATCATACAAAAAGAATGAGAAGGGAATCAACAGCAACTCCAGTATTATTTAGTGCTGTCAGTGTATGTCATATCAAGCTGGGCAGGGGTGAGCAAAGCACTGCTACTCACACCACAGGCAGGATACTACCAGTGGGAGTAACATTGCCGATCTGCTAAGTCTACTTTATAAACAATCACAGGGTAGTCCCTGGTGGGACTATCCAAAAATTGCTAAGATGGTTGGACCTCCGACCATTACACAAGCAAGGGCAGGTATGTTCAAGGACTAAATGGTGGGAGATACTGATAATACATGGGTTGGGACAACATACATGCAGGGCTCGTAACGCTGGGGAGAGGGCAATGTGTGGAGGTGTGTCATGGCTGTGATAGCAACCGGAAAATGGATGGTTTGGGGTGGAGGAACTATGGGTATGAAATTATGGATCCAGGAGTGTCAGGGTTGGATGGCCTGGTTCTAATTGGCCCACCTTGTGGAGGTCAACAAGTTTGTTATAAGTATATAAGCATACACACATGCATACATCTATATGTAGAAGTACATTCCCTGTAACACATTCATTCCTTTCGCAGACATAAATAACATGAAAGTGCCCCTACAAACCCCAACAGTAGATAGAATAATATATGTGCATAAGAGGGAAGGGACAAAACTGCTAAAATGCAGAAGTGTGTACGATGTACTAAGTCAGTGCTGTTCTCAAAAAAATCAAATGTGAGGACTTTCTCACACATGGAATCATTCCTGTGATCTGCCTGCTATGGAAACACAAATCACTAAATCGGTCCTAATTGTAAAATAATTTCGCCAAACTCGTACATTATTAGCTCTCAAGTGTAACGTGTGCATTACCCCATAGTCATACCTATTAATTTATTGTAGTGCCATGTTAACGGGAGTAATGATGTAATGAACTATAGAGTCTAATCTTGAAATAAAGACATGTGTGTCCCAGATGGGACAACCCAAAAATTGTGAATAGTGTCCTATTGGTCACTCATTTCACCAATGTTTGTGGACTAAAAGTTTGGGATATGTGAGGATACATGGAGTGAGTCAACCCATGGGATGGGTCTACAGGAGTAGGGAGTGGCCAATGTGTAGTGGTGTGGATACACCATGTATCCAAATGGAGAATGGATGACTGCTGTAATAGAGTAGTGTTGGAGTGGGTGTTTGGGGAACTAGGAGTCATGGGTATATGGGTATATATGCAAATGAAGCAGCACAGCAATAGTGTAGTGGTTAGAGCATCCGCCTAACGAACAGACGTTCCCATTCTGAATCCCACTGCAGCACATAACATTTTCCATTGGTAATCTGTATATGAACATATTTCGACATCTGTCTGCTGTATAACCTGCATAATAACAATTAAAAGTGAACTGGAGCGAATTGTCAGTGACATAATGAATAAGGCACTAGTAAGCAGGTTTAAGCATAAATAAGCATCAGTAAGCATGTTTAAGTGCATCTGCATGGGGTTATGCATTGCCTTACGTAGGATTACCACCTGTCCCACTTTGCGAGGGATAGTCCCTCTTTGGGCAGTTCTTGCAAAAATATTGTAAGAATGGCAACTGGCCTGAAATATTAGGGCAAAATTATTTCCTATATTTTATGTAATAGTTGCATAAAACAGTTATTCTGTATCTGAAACACTTAAATGTTATAAGAAACAGAATAAGCAACTAAAATGCTACAAGAATAAGCTTTTATTTAGGCAAAAAAGTGAAGTTCTGTCCCTTGTACTGGCCGTGGGTATGTTTTAGCCTGCAAAATCAATTGTCCCACTTTGGCCTTCTGAAAAGGTGGCAACCCTAGCCTTACAGATATATATATATATATATATATATATATATATATATATATATATATATATATATATATATATATATATATATATATATATATATATATATATATATATATATATATATATATATATATAGCAATATATATAGTTGCAGACATATATATATATATATATGTGTGTGTGTGTGTGTGTGTGTGTGTGTGTGTGTGTGTGTGTGTGTGTGTGTGTGTGTGTGTGTGTGTGTGTGTGTGCGTGTGTGTGTGTGTGTGTGTGCATGCGTGTGTGTGTGTGTGTGTGTGTGTGTGTGTGTGTGTGTGTGTGTGTGTGTGTGTGTGTGTGTGTGTGTGTGTGTGTGTAGATATACACACAGATATACAGCTATGATAGGAAACAGCACACAAGAATGACATAGGTTCACAGGCTATGCCAATGGAAGTGAGGGGGCCCAAGCAAGAAACATGTAACACGTAGCATGACCCCCTCCAGCTGGACAGAGGAAACATACACACAAACCCGTAAACAATGTAATTAGTCCACTGCTCCCCAGACCACAGGCAGGATACAACCGGGAGGGGGTACACAGTGCACCCGTGAAATCTAATCTTGGAACACAGACAGGACTGTCCCTTGTGGGACACCCCAAAAATTGACATATAACCAAACGAAGGTGATACGCCGAATGTTTTGGCCAGGGTGTGTACATACCCGAAATACAATGGTGGGAAAGCAAATCCGCCGGACAGGACATAAACCGTTGGGGGAACAAATAGGGACCATACCTCTCAACTGTCCGTGATTTTCGGAGACATCCCTGATTTTGACTCAAATTTTAACTCTGTCCCTCTTAATCCCTCTTAAAACCAGTGACTTTTAGAGGAAAGGTGGTGAATTACACTTAATGAATAATGACAATAATTAAGTGTTATAAACTCTTTTTACTTCAGAAAATGTGTATTAATTCACATGCTATGATTCTGTCAATGTTTCAAGTTAATAGCACTAATATTTTAAAAGTGTCCCTGATTGTCCCTGAGTGTTTCTTGACTTGTCCCTGATTCAGCTGAAATTTGTCCCCACTTAATCCCTCTTAAAACTACACTGTGGTATACAGATAACATGTGTATGATGTGCTGTATAACAATGTTGGAAGTGCAAACAGGTCAGTCATATTAGACAAAATACATTGCAAAGCCTCACAACAATTGCCTGATAGCACAGTGTACAGTGATCTTAACTGTAATGCTTTTGCCACACACAGCAGGGTTTTGGATCCCAGGAGTGCTAGTAAGTTGTATGCATAATCATTCCACACAACTCCACACAGTTTGTTAGAATGTTCAGAGAGAAAGCTGTATGCATATTTACACTTAATAACTGTACAGATTTTGCTAGAATGCTCAAATAGAGAGTTGTATGCATATTTATACCCCTCAACTGTTATAATCTGTCCAGTATGTCCTGATAAATGGCACACATCACCTGCATTTTGCCCTATTCCCCTGAAAAATTAGCGTGATGATCCAAGAAATGTAGGCAGCTGTTAATGACATAACTGATAGTCAGACTTGTACATAATCAGAGAATGTACATGCAAACATACCTATCATCCCAGCATCTCACCCAAAGTGTATGAGAGCAGTCTCAAAACATGTTGCATTAACACCTGCATCTTGTCAAGTCTATACGTAAGACACAGGACCCATACATACTACTCTACAAACATACCATTGTACAATATAATGCCATTGGGTAGTGTAATAATACATGTAAGGGACAGACCACTGCAATGACTATGAATGTTGTAAAAACTACAAGGATTTATTAGTTGTTAATTGAACTTACTCTCTCTCTCACCCCTAACATATGTGCAAAAATAACTGATTTACATAACTCATTTGGTATGTCTACACTCTTAACCTTTGTTGGAACATATGTCCTATTGTTTTATAAATATTCACATCTGTTTCTATGCATGTGCCATGTTAAAATACTCCCATAGTGGTGGCCTGTTGCCATCAATGAAACCTGCATGTTGTTGTAATGGCCACTGTTTACCCATATATGCATGTGTTCCGCCTGCTCTGCAACTATTTATATCTGGTGGCCTGGGTAATGGGAATATGTATGCATGCTGTTATAACTAATCGTGAATGCTGTTGACTATTACTAACCCATATCTGCCTTAAACATGCGACAACATAGCTCGTATAGAAGGCCGGTCCCAGCAGACCCACCTGTCCCACCTCCGCTGGCCATGGCACCGGGCACCAGCACATCTGGGGCCCAGCCAGGGACATCATCGTCCGCTGGCCCTGCACCACTTTTGGGTGGGACCACTGCAGGGGATGGGGCTCACCCCCCCGGGAGCAGAAGCGGGCAGGAACCTGTCACCAGTGGTATGGTTCGGGCCGTAGTGCGTAGGGAGCTTGACAGGGAGATTCGAGACCGCCTATGCCAGCTCGAGGGCTGAGTGGCACAACTAGAGGGTGCGCCTGCCTCATCTACACAGTCCCCAGCACAGCCACCTTCTGGGCTGTGAAGGTGCAGGGGTGACTGCCCATGGGTGGGGACCTCAGTCCCACTGTATCCATTTGTGGGCTCATGGGCTTGCGACTTCCAAACACCCCTCCCCGTCCAGGGTGTTCCCCCCCACATGTGTCATATACCATCCATGTACGCTTCTTGTTTGTCTTGTCTGTCATCCTACCCAACCTATCCTCCCTGATTATGCCTAATCTCCTTCCCAACATCCCACTCTCACCTAAAAATAAAAGAAAAAAAGGGCAATCTGCTCCCGCAAAAAAAGCACGTTCCATACATAGCTGTCCATTTCGCACACATGTCCACTGGACACATGTAAACGTTTCTAATTGGCATCACAACATACTATTCTTGCCCTCACCTCTCTCTCAGGGTTGTGAGTGTCCACATATACCACCAAATTTATTGCATATACACAGCCGTTGCTTTAGAAGAAATGGACAGCTATGGACTTTCTCTACACCCTTCCTGCACATCCCTAGTTACCTTGCCTACTGTCTTTCTCTCTTTGTGCCCCTTTTCCACCACTTTCCTATCACTCCTTTTTTCTTTTCTTTTAAAGAAATTAGTGCGGGGGTAAGCGGGAGTAAGCACTTTTAAGCAGCAGTGAGCGGGCTTCAGCCTGTCTGTGCAGGGGTAAGCACTGCTTAAACAGGTTAAGCAATCAAAAAGGTAACTGAGTGTAAGGGACTGTAACCAAAAGTAACCACTGCTTACCGTCATGCAAACCCATGCACATCCACTCACAACTGCTTAAAAGTGCCTTAATCACTCCGTATCCAACGGCCCTTGTTCTGCACAGAAACAAAATAAACAGCCTCTACAAGGCTTGAAACCAGGACCCTGCACACCACAGATAATGTGATTTACCACCAAGCCATAACAGATATACAGCCATCTGATGTTATCACAAACATATCATCCAGCACAGTCATTCAACAGTATAGGAAATGTATTTTATTATGTAGATGTATGTGTGTGTGTTTATGTCCAGATATATATACATACACAGATATAGATATATATATAGATATATCAAGAATAAACCATGTGACAACAAAACATTAAAAAAGAATGAAAAGGAAAACACCAGCAACTCCTGTATTATGTAGTGGTGTTGTCCTATGTAATATCAAGACTCCCTCAGACAGACATGTGTCATTAATACACGCAAACATTTGTACATTGTCCAAATACATTACTTTGAGCATTTTATTTACATTAACAAAACAGTTCCTGTCAATCATAATGCAAGAACAGTACTCTTGCAAGGTGCTGTGTGCAAAATCATCATCATTAGAAAGTTAAATGGGGTAACCATAGAGGGACCGGTAGTGTTGTGTGTACACTGGGGTCATCTGCATCACGTGTACCTGGAACCTTTAAGAGTCATGTGCATACCAGGATCATGTGCCTGAGAGAGGCGTGAGGACAACAGTAGTATGCTGTGATGCAAATTAAAAAGATTACATGTGTCCAGTGGAAACGTGTGTGAAATGGACAACTATGTCTGGGGCAAAAGTCGTTCTGGAACAGATTGGCTTTTTGTTTCCGTTTTTGTAAGGTGAGAGTGGGATGTTGGGGAAGGAGAGTAGGTATGCTTGTGGAGGATAGGTTGGGTATGATGACAAAAAAGACAGACAAGACAGCATAAATGGGCGGTATATGACACATGTGGGGGGGACACCTTGGCCGGGGAGGGGTGTTTGGCAGTCACAAGGCCATAAGCCCCCAAATGGAAACAGTGGGATGGAGGTCCCCACCCATGGGCAGCCACCACTGCACCTTCACAGCCCCAAAGGTGGCTGTGCTGGGGACTGTCTAGGAGGGGCAGGCTCACCCTCTAATTGTGCCACTCTGCCCTCGAGCTGGTGTAGCTGGCCTCAAAACCCCTTACTGAGCTCCCTACGCACCATGGCCTGGACCATACGAAAGCTGACAAGTTCCTGTCTGGACTTGCTCCCGGGGGGGGCAAGCCCCATCCTCAGTGGTGGTTCCACCCGAAGGTGGTGCAGAGCCAACAGAGGTGGAGGTCCAAGGCTGGGCCGTAGATGTGCTGGTGCCTGGTGCGATGACCAGCTGAAGTGGGCATGTGGTTCCGCCGGGACCTGCAATCCCATACAGCCTATGGTGTTGCAGTTTTAACACAGATAAGGCTTAGTAATACTCAACAGCATTCAGGATTACTTATAACAGCATGCATAGATATTACCATTAACCCAAGACAACAGATGTCATACATTTGCAGAGAGAGCACAACACATGCATATATACTGCATGAAATCTGTCCAAAGCGTAGAGGACTTGTGACTGCAGCTATGAACAGTGGCCCATTATTGGCATGTCACTGTGATAACCTCAGACAGTGACTGTCATACCACTGTTTCATGTGACGTATGTCCAATCAGGGATGCAATGTCAGTAACTCTCATCACTGTCACTGTGTACTGACTGCAATCCTCACACTATGCTTCTACAGTTCACAGATGTGTGTTCTGTGAGTAACACAAGAAACAAATGGTTCCACACACTGACCAGTCCACAGATGACCCTACAGATGGGGATTTCCTCACAAACAGAGCACTGTGTTGTCAGTTATTAAAACATGCAGACTAGCCATTACCACACACAACCTGTTAAACTGGCAGTAGTATGAATGAAGCATAGCTACACTTACATGCTGTAGTCATGTCTGGCACATCACCCTCCTGTCTTTAGGCTATTTTCCACAGTGTATGTTGTTTGAGGAATATCCAGATTTCATCTGTGATGCTGTTTACCAAACACCAAATCCAGGTTCCACTCACAGCGACTGTCATGGACAAACACCAACATGATGTTCCTAGATATTGTACTGTGTTTCCATGCAACTGGCTATGGGAATGTCACCACAGCTGTTCCACATGCAATCAGCTAGAGGAGGACTGCAATAGGTGCAGAGGCCATCACATGATCATGACCATTACTTACAAAACACAAGCTGCTGCTGAGCAGGTGTACATCTCCACATCCACCAGAGAGTGTGTGAGAGGGACAGACAGAGGCAAAGTACATCAGAGAAGGGCTGGGAGACTAAAACCTAAGCATCTTCGGTCACATGCCTCCTAGTACAGAGGTTCAAACCCCTGACTGACTAGCAATTACTATTACAAGAGCATGCAGTTACTCCATGTGCCACATAGCTGACATGGTGATGTGCTGTAAAAACATATATGTGTGCTGGTGAGCGACATCTGCAACAGAGATATAGTAGACATACATTAGGTGTAGCACACATGGCTGTCCACATGAACAGATGTCATTGTCAACACAACCACATTCTCTAAGAGACTCAGACACATTGGCACACTTTGGCAGGCTCACAAATAGACTTCCTAACTACTAGATTTGCTACACTGCAGTAATGCACAGGTATTACATGCACCACAGGGGATATCCTGAGGTTCTATGGGCTAGGGCATGTGAACATGTCTGACATCAGTCAGTATGCCAATGGGAGTTATACTGGGTGTGATTGTGGTTGGGAACATCATACCCCGCATGCAGACACAAGGTGCCAGTACTGACATGTATGTGTGCATTGCTGCATGGGTCTGTAGTGATTGGCTGTGCAAGATGGCTGTACAAGGATGGGTGAGAGGTAATCCTTGGCATCAGGCCACCTGACAATGGTCTGCAGTGTGGTTCAGGGTTCTAGTGTCTGCAATGTCCCACACAGATGGGTATTGTATGACCTGTCCTGTCATCCTGGTTACCATTGTGTGTGGCCATTGCTTTGCAATGCATGCCATGTCTGTGTTTGATAGTCCTTGACATGGGCAATGCTTGGGATGTGCACATCCCACAATAATGTACAGTGACATGTTTACATGTACCTGGTTTCCTGGCACATGTTGTGTACACTGACTGTTATAATCAGATGTGCCAATACTGGCCTGTGCCAATAATGGCCTGGTGTGACAGGACCTGCTAATGGACAGCAGATTGACCCTGCACCTGCAATGACAGCATGATACAGATATTCCCTGGTGTCAGTGGCATCTGTTCATACAGGGCATGTGTGTAAGGCATTGTATGTCCTTTGTGGATCACATTTGATGGCACCACATATGTTGCAGGTATCCAGTGGGGAAAATAGTGAAGGTGTATTGTCCACAATTATGTGCCTATTGTACTGTTGGACAGGGTGCCATGCCCTCTGTGGCCCACTGCAATCACACCATGCCTACTATCTGTCAACAATGTGCAGGGTACTTGCAACATAGCTGGATATTCTAGGCAAGTGTGTTTGTGTATGACACATGGGTTCAGACCATAGTCTGGGTGATAGTAGGGTTGCTTACTGTGTTCACCAGGCCTTTTGCCAGATGTAGGGGTATGACTTGCTATCCCAGTCTCTTGGCTGATTGAAATCTGTAAACCTTGTGAGGTGGACATTGTAACATAATAAGGCCACCATATAGGAAAACTACAAAACCCGCTCCTCAACATGTCCAGTGGTTAGACATTCACAGCCACCTCCACACAGGCTATGACTGCCAAACACACACAAACACCTGACATGTCTTGGAATAGAACTTCAATCTAACTAGTTCAGTACACTACAGCATTACACAGTTATAGCACATGTTACAGTGATTACTGGGCTATTCCATCCCCAATGGTGTATTTCACAAGGAATGACATCAGCAGGTTTACCAAAGTAGGGCATTTCAAATTTCCTGCAAGTGAGTAGCCCAAAATGCATTGCTCACAAAACAGACAATGAGACACACACAACTGTGGGTAGAGAACCCATGACCAAGATCTATATCACACTACTGCATGGAGATGTTATAGGATATACCACGAGGATTACTAGAGAACTTGTTCCCCAGGGGAGTATTTTACAGGGTATGACATCAGCAGGAGTACCAAAGTAGTGCATTGTAAATGTCCTGCAAGTGAGTAGGGTATAATGCATTGCTCCCTACACAGATATTGGAACACACAGAAAACATACATAACTGCCAGGATTGTGGATGGATCCCTATCACAGTTCTAAATCACACTCCAGCAGTACGCAGATACAGGACGCGCTACAGAGATTACTGGGTAACAGCAGTCCCAGAGGTGTATTTCTAGGTGGGTGACATCAGCAGGGTTGCCAAAGGTGAGTATGTGAATTGTAAGGAGTGTCTGGGATTCTAACACCTACTAAACTAGTTTATCACATTGCAGCATTACACAGTTACAGGACACACTACAGAGATTACTGGGTTACAGCAGTCACAGAGGCATATTCCTAGGTGGGTGACATCAGCAGGATTGCCAAAGGTGAGTATGTGAATCGTAAGGAGTGTGCGTACTCTAAAAAGCATTGTTCCCTTCTCAGGCAGACACACACATGCACACACACACACACACACACACACACACACACACACACACACACACACACACACACACACATATAGAGTTAGCATGTCTGGGATTAAAACACCTACCAAACTTGTTTATTACACTATAGCATTACACAGTTACAGGATACACTACAGAGATTACTGAGTTACAGCATTCCCAGAGGTGTATTTCTAGGTGGGTGATATCAGCAGGATTGCCAAAGAAGGGCATTTCAAGTGTACTGTGAGTTGTACATGTCTTGTACCTGTGTGTACCCACTGCTTACTGTCACGAAAACACATTTACACCTGCTTAAAAGTGTCTTATTCAGTCCTAAATGACATTATTAACAAGCCTTGCAGGTCTTGAACCCTGGACACCGAGGTTAGTGAACTTACCACTAAGCCATCAGGGTTGTATACATGTTTCATGGTTTTTATAATACACATCTTACTATAGGTATTCCACAGTACTGAAAACAAATGGGACAGTCACTTTGTGTACATATGTACAGTACCCTTGAATGTACTGTACTCTGTGAAACAACATAGACAAGTCTACATCTGTACAACTGTCATAACTAAATACATATATGCACCTACGGGATGTGTACACGCATATTTATATATGCATATACACAGACACAGCTATAGCCATATATATATATATATATATATATATATATATATATATATATATATATATGTATATGTGTGTATGTATATATATATATATATATATATATATATATATATATATATATATATATATATACACACACACACACACACACACACACACACACACATGTCTGAACACCCTTTGTGACACAGAAGGGATCCAAAGGAACTGATGTGTACACAAAACAGAGGCATCTCTTGTTTTATAACATTTAAATTGTAATTAGTTCACCAGAGACGGGATGATTGTTGTGTATGTGGAGTTTGGGGTGGGGAATGATGGCTAAGGAAATATGCCCCGAGGATTGTAGAGTTTGGGTGGGGGAATGATGGGTATGGACATACACCCCACGACCACTTCTGTGTCACTGCTCAACAGTGGCACAAGAAAACAACATACCCAGCTGTAGTCGTTCTTGACTGCCTATTCTTTTCTATTCCTAACTATGTAAGAATTTGTAGACTCCACTCACCACAGATGACTACCATGGTGTGCAGCATGTTAAAAGACACAATACATGTGTATGCCTGACTACAGGGTAGTCACACACACACACACACACACACACACACACACACACACACACACACACACACACACACACACACACACACACAAACATACACACACTTGCCAGTATTGTGCATACACATCTTGCCTATGTAAAGGTAATTAGTAGAGTGGTATGCAGTTGGAGTATGTGCCACAGATACCATACAATTACACTTACTCTGATTCTGCTTCTGAGCTGGGTGACATCACAGGACTGATTACTTGCAGTGGGGAGGGGGGAAAAGGGTGGTTTAGCAGATGACAAGGATAAAGGCCAGTGCAAAAGGTGGTTTCTCTTTGGAAAGCAGCAAAACCCACTGATATGACAGGGTGCAGACACAAATACACACACACAACCACACTCAGCCTTTTACACACACACACACACACACACACACACACACACACACACACACACACACACACACACACACACACACACAGTTGTCAGTGGTGGAATCAGAACTCGTGCCTATCTACAGGTCACTATTACAGTAATACACAGTTACAAGATGCGCCACAGAGATTACACATTTCAAGGCAGTCAGAATGCCCTTCTAAGTGTGAGGACAACAACAGGGATACTGACAGTTAACATGTACATAGCTGTAAACCTGTGTGTTTAAAGTAGGAGTCCATTACAAATTGTATGCACAAGCATGACACATCATCTGCAGGTAAGACATAGGCAGGCCTGAGTGGTATAGTTGTAACACAACAAGTCCTGAACTGGAGTATGCCCATCTGTGGTATGGGCAACTACTATCACTATACAGGGTTACAGTGGTCATGCTCATACACATAGAATCACAGGACTTGTTTGGATGCATTGACTCCAATTACACAAGGTGACAGTGGGCATGCTCATACACTTAGTAGCACAGTGCCGTTTGGGATGCACTATGACTACAACTACACAAGGTTATACTGGGCATGTTCATACACTTAGAAACAAAGGGCTTGTTCGGATGCACTGACTCAAATTACACAAGGTGGCAGTGGATACGCTCATACACTCAGTAGCATAGGGCTGTTTGGGATGCACTCCGATTCTAACCACAGAAGGCCACAGTGTGCATGCTCATACACTTACATGTACAGAACACATTGTAATGGACCCCTATTGTAAACACACAGGTTTACAGCTATGTACATCTTAACTGTCAGTATATATGCACATCATACAGGTTTACTACCAGATACCTGTATGTGGCCCGTAAATGATATAGCTGTGTCTGTGCTGTGTGATACACATGCATACATGTACATTAAGTACTGACATATATATGTGAAGTATACACAATCATGCATGTGTGGAAATGACAGACAATAGGTTAACTGGGACACACAGGTGGATGCTAACTACAGCATGTGTCACACACATTGCTGCCCTGAAAGGCATACATTGATAGCAGGTTGTGGACAGTGGCATTATACTTGGAACAGTGGCATGTGCAAGCATAATATGTGAGCCCCATTGTCTAATGGTACTGAGGTGCAGGTGTCAAGATGACCTCTCCTGGCTGTGTTAGTAGTTGTTTTTAATAGCAGAACCTCTACACGAAGCATATCTGACATTGGTCATATACACAGGTACAAGTGGTAACTGCTTGACCAAAACAATGCCAATGTCCTGCTGTAATTATGAGGTTGCCCAGTGTCTGTCATTCTGGGATGTCATGACTGAAAGACAAGCCTTTGTCACACAGAACATGCATCCATGATTCAAGGGAGTGTGGATAATACCTAGGTCGCATTTACCCATATACTGGCATTCCAAAGTAAAAGTCCTAAACACAGAAGTAACACCCTGACACCTACAAGACAATTGCATTGGATGCTTATGCTAACCAGTGCTAGATGTGTGGCTTTTGTAATCCATTTGCTCAATGTAGAACCTACAGTGGGGAATATTGACATCTGTGCAGTGAGGAACACTTGGCTGAAGGCTCTGTAGTGCACAATTGCACTAACACCATATAACTCAGATCCAGACATGTGGGCCATAACACTGGTATGGACCATTCCAGGTGGTGGTGTCCACATATTCATAAAGGCTACTCACAAGTAAAGACCACTACTCTGACAAAAGTCATCACAGATGAGTCAGGTACAGGTGACCATGGCAAAAGCTGCATTCTAGGGTGTATCCTCATACATCCACCACCATGTCCTCAGACTACCAACACACGTCCATACATGTGGTATGACATAGTATGGTAGAACACCAAATAACCTTCGATTGGTGGACTGTACCTAGCCCTACATCAACTGTGCAAAGTACCCATGTACTGCCACAGTTGCATAATGTGTTATGCAATGCAATTATACCATTGTTTGTAACCAGGTCAGTTGTACACATACCAGGGTCCCCTCAGATGTTGTCAGCATTAACACAGTCGACTGTTGCTGTACACCAGTAAACAACACCCTCATGGTTGGATATGACCTAAATGTACCTGCCCTGGATATGTACATTCCACACTCATACAAGATAAATGAATATACCATAGCTGTTGTTGTCCTTTCTACATACAGGTGGCTACATTCATTACACACATGCACATGGCAGATAGGTTCATGGCTGCTGAATGATAACAGTGCATATGGTTTGATATCTATGTTGACAGAGGTAATATTCCCTCTCTACTGGTCACCCATGACACCTATCATATCACACAACAACCCATGTGGCATGCATGTCATTAGACATGTCCACCTAATGCAATGCCTACAAACATTCCCAAATAACAGGATCACAGGACCTAGACACATGGCCTGTATTGACATACTCAGGGAAATACAGCTATGCTCTGCATGTTTCTGAGTAGTTACAGGTGATATGTCCATGACATGTACAGCCATGTGTGCCCACAGCTCCTACACATACCCCATGTCAACAATTGCAAGCCATGCATGCTGTGTGCTGTCTGGACATTAACCTTATTACCACAATAGCCAGAACTTGCTGGGGTGAGATGTTTACAAGCCACAGACCTCGCACATGCTTGAATGAGTGCAATGCCTAGCTCAAACAGAGCACATTGCTGGCACTCTGTCAGTAATCATGAGGTGTGTGTGGCATATATGAAGTGCTCACTGTTGACCATTAAGTGCCCTGGCTTCACCGTGGAACTGTCAAGTAACAGTTTGTGAGATTATGACATGGAATATTGCTGTGTGTGTGTCTTTCTGATATGTGCTGTTGGCATGAATGTACACTTGGCTACTCAGTGAAGGTGGTTGCATGTCCTACCAGTACATGAATAGAACATCCACTATGGTGTAATGCTCGGCTAGGTTTCACACATGGTGTGGGGAAGGTGTGGAATGTATCCTCTTGACCTGCTGGTCCACTTACTGATGGAGACTGCATATGTGTACATCTATTGATGTGTGTTTAGATTCCATGCGTGCACAGTGTCTGATGTTTAAAGGTGACTATTGTCTTAGTACATCATGCTGTTGAAATGCAGCCTCAACATTGCCAACTGTTTATGGTGATATGCTCAAAGTACAGTAAGCTGTACTTTAGGTATGAACAGATGTTTGGACATGAATACTAAGTGGTGGGGCTACTTTGTAGATGAATTATTACTGAGGACAGCTCACAGGTGTGTTACAACCATTCCTACAATAACCTGTGTAACTGCTATGCTATCGTTCTGTTAATTGAAGTGGAAGACACACAATATAGAATGCAGTAAGGGTAACACTGAAGGTAAATCTCTTGACACCTGTAACAGTAACATCTCCCCTGTGCATATATTGTGCATATATCAGCACAGGTGGCAAAGGAAAGAGTCAGTACTCTTTGTAGCGTGTGCAATAGTGCTGTAACTCTGTAATACCTATCATGAGATAGGCAGGTGTTTGATTCACAGTACTGAGATGTGTGGGTGCGTGTGTCCATATATGTCATGTATGGTGGGGAATACATCCCAAATGTTTTTCACTCTCCTGAACACTGTGGTAGACATCAGTACAGAGTGAAGTGCAGAAAGAAAGCCATAGGCAGGTGGTTGAATCTCACACATGTCAAATGTCTGTATATGTGTGACACAGGTGTATATCTTTGTGAATGCCACAGTGTGTGTGTGTGTGTATTTATGGCTGTCCGGTCCCTGCTGTGAGGCTGTATTTTACCATAGTGAAAGGTTAAGGCCCCCTCCCCCCATCCACTCAATGCAATCTAGTATCCCTGTTGATGTCATCAATCTTAGAATGGCATTCTAACCACCTGTAAACATGTACACCCTGGGGTGAGGCTTGTTGTTACATAGCCGACTGATGAACCTCCCCACCCCACATTCACTCACTGCAATCTAGTATCCCTTTTGATGTCCTCAATCTTAGGCCATTCTGACTACCTGTACATGTGCAATCTCTGTGGCGCGTCTTGTAATTGGGTAGTACTATAATGATGATTTGCACATAGGCAGGGGTTCTCATCCCAACACTGGCAACTGTGTTTTACTGTCTGTGAATCCCTGAGTGGGTGGGTGTGTTACTGTGCCTGTGAATCCCTGGGTGTGTTACTGTGTCTGTGAATCCCTGTATCTGTGTTTCCATTCTGTCATGAGAGTGGGTATTACTGCTTCCCAATGAGAAGCCTATTTTTCCACTGGCCTTTACCCTTGTCATCTACTATGCCACTCTTTTACCTCCTCCCCGCTCCAGGTAACTATACCTGTGATATCACCCACTATGGATGTGACGGCTCTGAACACAGTAGCTTACTACACAGCTATCATGCTCTTGGATCATTAGATCAGTAAACATAATTAAAACTTTGGAGATTAAAACTGTGATGTAGAAGCTACAAAGTGCATGCAGGTATTGTCATACAGAACTGTGAGTAGTCAACATTTACATATGGGACACTAACTGCAAACACTAACATCCCCCATCACATGTAATTACACCTGAAAGAGGAAGGCAGAACATCAAAATCAACATGCAGTTAATGTTACACATGATACATACTATCAAATGTACCAAATGCATTCTAAAACTGTACTGCATGGTATGTCCATTGCCTGTCAAATACTACTCAACAATATTAATCTACAATTGTCTTCCCAGTATGTTCACCCTGTGCATCAGACCATATGAGCATGTCCCTGCACCAATGATGTGGATGACAGGGATGTGGCACAGGCATCATCATATGCACAGGGTGATAATGTTTGCCAGAGGCCTAGGCTGCACCATTGGATGACATCATGTGTGTGGGTGAGGGCTTTTGATATCATTGGGCATGTGTGGATGTTATGTGTGTGTGTTGAGGTGCCCTACATTTGTTTCTGGTGTGTGTGTGTGTCTGTGTATGTATGCACACAGTTCTGGCATGTGGCTGGCCTTCACTGGGGTATTATTGACAGCTGCAGACTGTACAGGGCAGGTTTCACAGTTCAGGGTGTCTGGCCATGGCTACATGACCTGCGCCTGCCAGGGGTGGCACGGGCACTACCAGGCAGAGGTCCAAACTGGCTACTGTCTGATGACACATGTCCACTGGAACCGTGTCCCTTTTGGGACCATCCAGGACCACGTGCATGTGGCCTGCTGTGTCCTGGTGTGGACAGCACAGCACCAGCTGCACTGCTGCTGCTGCTGCTGCTACCACCACTATGGGAGCAGGCATGTGAAGTAGCATGTTCATGTAGACCTTCAACAGGTGAAGCAGCTGGCCTATGTCCACGTGCCCGACTCCTCACTCCCACCAGATGTTCCAGCACAGACATTCCACGCTTGAGGATTGACATGCCATGGCCAAGAACTCCCACCATGTCACCCAATCATCTATCCAAGACATCAGCAAGATGATAGTGAGCATTTGCAATTGCCTGGATGTTGTTAGTTAAAGAATGGACAGCAGCCCTCTGAAGTCTCAGACCTTCTCTGTTGTGCCATTCAGCAAATGCCTGTGCCTCCATTACAGCCTGAAACATGCATCCGGTGACACCAGCTGATGTGCTTTGTCTTGCAGGGGCATGTTGGCCAGTGGTCTTCCTACGAGCAGCACTGGGCACATGCCTGTGTAGGACATCACCAGTCAGTTGGCTGGGACCATGGTGTGCAGGCACACCTTCCATAGTCTCCACACTTCCCTGTTCCATGCTACCATCTGCCAACTGTCCTTCCTCTATGGCCACTGGTGATGGGGTATGTGTAGGCAGGAGAACTGTGTGCGGGGATGAGTGGGATACAGGTGGAATGGCAACCAATGGCACAGATTCAGTCCCTGATAATCCTGCCTGTGCCTCAATCATACTTTCATCATCACTGCTAGAGTCTGTGGGGACACTAACATCAGGTGGACCGCAGGAGGGTAAGGCACCTACATCTACACCTGTGGGGGCAGACAAGTACTGTACATTACAAGTTATACAGCACAGCACACACACAGACACACACAGACAGACACACACAGACAGACGCATGCTATGGCACCTAACAGCATGCAACATGCATGTGATATGGCAGATGGCATTCAGCTTAGACAATTATAGTGGTAGTTATTATACATCCCTGAGTTGCACACAACAGCATGCATGTGTTATAACAGAAAGCATTCACCTTACACATTTATAGTAGTAGTTAGAATACATCCCTGTGTTGCACCATTTGTGTTAGTAGCTTATGCCCCATACCTGCAACACAATGCACTATGCACCATTGCACCGCACTGCCATGCTTTGTGCAACATACCCCACATGTTAACAGACCTTTGCTAACCTTTGTACATCTGCCACTGATGCTTTGTGTTGGCCACTGCCCCTATGTGTGAGGAGACATGTGCAGAAGGGTATGTGGAGTGAATACTATGTTTGCCTGAGCCCTAGCTTGCATAACTCCCCCAAAGCAGTGCATGTCTTTTCAACATTATTCTGCCTACCCCTGAGCTGAGTTTACAGTCAATGTGCATGTGGCTGTACACACATGTTTGTCATGACTGTCCGTACTTTGCAATGGTGCCACAGACCAGCACAGGTTAACAATACACCAGCCTGATGTGTGGCATATGACCTTGCCAATCACATGTAGTATGAGATGTCTTCTGCTGACGTGTTGAATGACATGCATACATGTGTAACACAATGGTGTCCTTTCAAATATACAGTAAGGTAATGGTGTCCCAATGCAGGGACATGTTATACTAACATGGACCTTCAGCTGACACAATGTTGTCAGTCCACCCTACAAATATGACGTGCATAGCCATTGCATGGGCATCATGTGGCTTCACTATTGCTATACAGTGTGAGTTACAGACACAGTTCATAGCCATGACTTTGTTCAGATACAATACATATCTAATGTGGAATGTGACCCACATCACTGAGGTGTATACACACTAAACCCTAATGTGAAATGTGTGACACAGGTCACTGTAGGGTATACAGATGACACCCCTGCAACCATATTACTGATGCCTGGCAACTATGCCCAGACATGGCTAACTTAGCAGTACTCCATGTCCCACATGCCATCTGTGTACCTCACACACATGACAAGCATGGCAGTGATGTCTGACACCAGCAAGGTGAATGTACTGTATCTGTGGCCTGCTGTGATTGTATGTGTATGTTGTGCAACACATGTATGTATTTGGATACTGTATAGGTGAATGCTTTCATGTCGTAATACACTCAAGATGTTCAAGACATGTTATGTGGTGGTTTTGATGTCATGCCTACACAAGCTGTACACAGGCCTGTATGATGTTTAGTGTTTCACATCTGCAATATCAACATTACAAGGCCATAGTTGTATTGTGTCGAGCCAATGTACAACAGGGTGTACACACATGTACATCACTTCTACTGTGTGTGTTGCTTCATGTCTCTGGCCATCCTCCATGGCCATGTGTACACATGTGTTGTCCAATGGTTGTGATGGGCATCTATGTCACATGTCAGTGTTATCCCATATGACATATACCCATAGATGTCAAATGCTCCACCAAGGACAGGGTTATGCAGACAAAGGGTGGTATGTTTGGATGTGAGATATCATGTTTTGCAGGATAGTTGAGCAGCGTTGCAGTCAGCCCACTACATGTCATGGACATTTCAGATAGCACATGACATTGTGTGACATTCATAGCACAGGTATAATCCACAAGGGTAAATCCTGTGGGCTGGTCATACTCCAGCTCCAACCCATTTAGAGTGTGTGCACACATATGCTCTCTGTATAGTACTGTTTGTATTCCCCACATGTGTAATGCTGATCTATTGTACCTGTCCCTACAGTGAACCACACCTCCACCATTGTATTCACAGCTGTCCACACATCTGGCAATGACAGTTTGTAAGGTTTAGTGTAGGTGTTTCATATAGTCTTCAATCATTCAACACGGGTAACCACTGTGATGCAGTGCAGGTCTGACCAGTGTATATTAACAGGACCACCATACATTATGTGTACATGTGTTAAATGGCCACATGGCAAATAGCATGCAATTAATATGATCTGTGCATTATCAAGCCTGGGAAATAACAATATCACCTGCAACAGGCTGGTGTCACTGCAAAACTCCAGAGGTACCTAAATAGGGGTGTTACAGCAGTAAGATCATTATCCACACCTGTGTGATAGCTACAGGGTGCAATGTCCATGTAAGCACATAAGCCAGTACAATAGACTATACTATGGAGTATGCACATCTGTGCATACATAGAGTAGCAGACTATAGTATGTGGCACGTGTGCATACATGCCTTGCATATGATGCTACATTACATATTGTACAGTAACACATGTAACTATATGAAATATAGTTGTGCTATATATGCAGTAGTGACTTACCAGGCAACTCCAGGCTCGGTGGTTGAGAGACACCCACCTCCACAATACCAGCTAAAGCTTGTGGATGGATGTCTGTAGGTGTCCCCAGGTTGGCCAGTAGCTCCTTGGTACATGTGAGTGGGGGCTGGGTGAGTGGCCCCCCACCTGTTGCACCTTGTTCCCTGGCGATTGCATTGGCATGCTATTTCACCCATCTTATGAGGTCCATGCAGTGTCGGCACATCTGCTGATAGGTGCAATTGTGGCCACCAACATTATTTACCCTCCTGTGGAGTTCCTCCTAATGGGCATCCCGCTGCTGTGCATCCTGTGGCACAATGGCTGAAGAGTGTTACATGGTTGTCGAGGAGGTATGGGATGAGGACCTCATCCTCCAAGTGGGTGTATGGTGGCAGCCTGGCATGTGGCATACCTGGAAGACATAATGATGGAGACAGGCCACAGTAACCCACAGAGAAGTACAGAAGTACAGCCGAACATACATGTGTATCTCATTTATTAAGATTACAGATATGTCTTTGCAAATCTACATGACACTAACACCACTGACATGTTTAACTCACACACATTTGACACTTACTGGTGATTTGATGTTATCACCATATATGTGTGTATCAAGTGATGACATTGCTCATACTCCATGTGGATGTCTTGATGTGGGTATGTCTGTTTGCCTGTACTGGTCTCCTTACCTATCAGCACATGCCTGGATGTGTTCACATTAATGCAATAGACCTTAATGCTGTGTATATGTCACATATATAATCATACACAGCCTTAAGGGAAGTGCCCTGTGACCCTGCAGACTTGCTCACAGAAAGTTTTACATGCATGTGTTTTGCCGTATATATCTACATGGCACTGTACAACTGTTTAGCATCCTGCCATGTATTACCCGTGTTGCACATGTGAAACACATGGGACAATGACTAGCCTGATGGTATTTGCAGGGTTGAATATCAACTATAGCATGTATGGTCATAGTGAACTAGTAGGCTATATGCCCTGGGCCATTTATGAGCCTAGGCTGAAAGGCTACCTAGCTGTAGCCAACAGACAGGTAAGTTTCAGTGGCCAGTTCAAGCAGTACCACCGAACTGATCCACAGGGTTACTGATATATCTGCCATGTGGTCCTCACACCATGTCACAAAGAGGGGCAATGTGCAGCTTCACTGGACAGGGATGCATAGTATAGCAGGATTATGTACAGTGTATGGGACAGAGATCTGTCAGGCATGTTGTGATCCTTGTACTTGAAAGGTGGATGTCCATGAAGTATGTGTTTATTTGAAATCAGGATGTGTAAGTGTAGCATGTCCAACATCTCTGGGTTGGACTTGGCTTTATTCAGGGTAGGTATCATGCTACATAGTGGAGCTAGGGATTGGGAAGGCCAGTGTAGGCCATCTCAACATGGCCAATAACCCTTAAAGGAGATATGTAATCTATTATGGGTCACTTGAGTGTTGAGTATGGCTGAACAATGATCACTATATTCATGGATGGCACCCTGTCATGACTACCTGTCTGGTGTGGTGAAGTAACTATCAAAGGAAAGACTTCTGTCCAGCTGCATCCCATACACACACAGCCTAGGTGGTAGATCATGGGTACAGGGTTTTTAACATAGGGGATGACAATGCAATACTTAGCTGTCAGATTGTGGCCATACGTCACACACTACACATCGACCCACAAAGGCCCTTCTGTATGTTGAACTCAGCACACAGTGAGTCAACTATTGCTCCTAGTTCATAGTCATTTGCAAACATCAATAGGCTGATGCCTTCTGTGTTAGTCTGTGTGGTATAGATAACAAAGAGGGGGAGTACCAGGAATAAACCCTGTATTACTGTGGCTGGCACTGGTTTGATGTGCATGTATTAGTCAGACACCTTCTGTAGTGTTGGTTCTGCCAGCAGTCCAGTTGCCAACCACTCCTGTGACATAGGAATATACACCTAGTTTACTGAGTGTAGCAGGAACACAGTATGGGTGATGGTGTCCTAAGACCTGCCAAGGTCATGTTATGCTGTGTGAATCAACCTTACTGTCATCTACATCTGTACTAACTACATCAAATAAGTTGATCACGGTTCATGGCCTTACAGACCAGATTCAGCAGGGTAGTGGTGCACTATTTCCCATTATCAGTAGTGTCTCCCCCTTTGTGGGGTGTGATAACTGTTGCTGTGCACCATTCAGTGTGTACACAGCCTGACATGAAACTATGATTGAACATGATATGTATGTGGAGAGCAAATTGTTCTGACATTTCTGTAGGATACACCCTGGGATGTTGACAGGTCCCATGAAAGCTGTATGTATGGCTTTAGAGAGTGCAGCTTGTACCTGCATTGTTGTTATTACAGGGGCTCTGTAGTGTACATGGATATATAAATATGTGTACCTGTTGGGGGAGGTGGGAGTGGGTTTAGGTTCTCCAAGACCCTATATGGATGAACAGGTGCTATTTCTGTAGGTGCAGTACTTCCCATGCTGTAGTGCTGTGAAGCACGGCAGGTCTTGTTGTTGCCATTATGATTCATGACACAGCTATAGAATGCTCTGTGGTTAGCCTCATAATATGTGGCTGATTAGTTTTACAGTAGCTTTGTGTGATTTTATATGGTGTATGTGCATCTTACTGAGGCTGACCGGGGATCACCTCCACTCATGTGTGTTCACTCTTGCAACAGTTACTACCTTCGTGGTACACTTTAAGGCAGGGTACCACCAGCTTGCCTTCTTGTTTGTGTTTGGTTGAATCTTGGTTCTGTTTCAATGGCACAATCACTGCACTTATGTGAGTGTTTAAAGTTAATGTGTATAGTATTCAGCATTTGCACATGCATTGTCCATCTGCATGGGTGCCATGACAGTCACGACTTTGCTCTTAAGAAGCATAACATTGGCTTTGGAGACTGACTATGTGCAGCATACTGTTAGCCCTGTTTGTGTGACTATGGTGATCCAGGTCATTGGGGTTGATGAAATCCAACATGCATTGAGCGCAGGTGTTGGTACATGAGGGGTCTTCCCAGTTTATAATGGAATAGTTGAGAGTAGCCATTATTATGGTTTTCTGTCTCAAACCTAATATTCCCCATTACAGCACAATATGACAGTTGGAAATTCTGAGGTATGGTGGGTGATCTGTCGCAAGGTGCAATTTGGATTCCACTTTGGCACAAAGGTAGTTGCTCAGTATAATGCATCTGAAGTTATGCAAGTGCAAGTAGCGTGGGGGTGTACATATCCTTCAGGAATATGGACACACCTGTGGCCCGTGTGTTCCAGTAAAGGATAATGGGCAAGAGGTAAGGTATGTGTTATAACATGATCATGCAGGTGTGCTCTCTGGAGCATTGAGACATGTTTCAGCCACTGCACAGATATGTTATCCATGTTAAGGATTGACATAAGTGAGCCCATATTGAGTTTCTGAAATGTATCATTGAGTAGAGAGACCTGCAGTTTATTGCTTGGCTGTCCTTGTTACAGCAGTGGACTTCCACTTGAACTTTGCATGATGAAGGCACTATAGGGGAAGCATGAGCCCTAGCCAGTATCTGGATTCCCAGGGGTGACAGGTGCAGGTCCTGACTGGCAAAGCATCATGGTCTGTCAACCATGTTATCCCAGGCAGAGAGATACTGGACACCCTTTGCATTGCACCAGTACATTAGACAATTGTGGAATACAATCCTTTTGTCCCTGTACTGCAGTATCATTCTGGCCAATGGCAGAATGCTACCCAGGCCTTGGGACATACCTGCATGGGCTACAAGACCTGACAGTTCCTACATGTGTGTTTCCCTGCAGTCCAGGCTACTGCATCACAGGTCCTGCACAACATCATGGAATATGCCAGGGCCATGTGTATTGTTCAAAAGGTGATCTGAGTGTATGGGCATGTGGCTAATCATGGCAGACAGGCAGCTGACAGTATGTTTGCCCTCTTATAGCTTTGTTGTAACATAGTGCTAGAGTTTGTATTCACAAATGAGTACTGTTGGGCATGTTTCCGGCCATGTGTTCTGAGGTGTGGCACAACTGTGCAAACTATGTCATACAGTTTGTGTATTTTGTTCTATGTCTATTCCAGCTTGGGAGGTCACTTGCTTGGCCAGATACTTAGAAGCCTCTGTGAATGTGTGTGATTTCTGGTGGTATGTGTGAGTGTCCTCACTGTGTTCTGGTAAGGGTATGTGTTGGTTGTGATGATGAGATGCATGTGTTAACCTACACCTCATGACTGTTCAGTCCAGTCATAGCTGTAGACTGGACTGTCTTCCAGCTTACCCCTGTAGCTGCATCCCAGACAATGTGTGGAGTGTGGTTTTAGGTGGGTTTGGCAGTGTACATGGCAGAGTGATTACATACCCCAGGATGGCCACATACACAAAGCTGACATTAGTAAACACCAGTAGCTGACTAGTGGACATGCCTGTATGAGCATTCAGTACTACAAGTACCAAGTACTGTATTTAGTATACTTATTGCTTATGAAGATGTTTTAAACAGTGATGCTCACAAGTAATTGCTTGTGTTATGGACGTGACAACACTAGCTATTACAGAAACATAGTAGCTACCTTTAGAAGCAACCCTCTTCTGAGGAGCACATCACAACCTGATAGTTAATTACAGATGATGCAAATGTTTACAGGTCTGTTTACTTTTCTGGGTATATACTCACATATCCACCAGAACCATGAGCTCTGTTGGGCACAGATATCCACTCCCCAGAGTTATGTATCAATAGACTCTGCTGCCACTATCAACATGATCAGGATATAATCAGATAGTGTAAGCCATCACCTATGAAGCAGCTATTACACATGGGCAGCAGTCTCCTACATCTTACTCTCCTATTGCAGATGTTACACTGGAGTTAAAGATGATATGCAACCTGTTTCATTACCAGTACTGTGCACTACCTTACATACAGTATGTGCAATCAGCTGTTAGGTTGGCAATGAGAGGTTAGGCTACACAAACCTGAAAGTTCAACCAGTGTGTCTCTACTCTCAATATCCGCTCTATGTAGGTGTGCACATAGCCATTTGGCCCAGCCCTGTAACAAGGGTCACTACACATTTGCATAACATGTACACATGTACAGCTGTTATTGCTTGCAAACAATACTAGAGAGGTGAATATTACATGTGTTATGCGCATGGATAGTTACCTAGCTCTTCCAATTATCTTTGCTATCATGCTGCTAAACTGTCAGATGAATACAAGTCATATGTATCCTGTTATTGAGTATTGTAATTGCCAATAAACATAACTAATGTTTGCATAACATAACAGAAATGCTATGCAAAATGGAATATAGATCTGCCTAAAATATTGTACATTACACAGTTATTGGCACAATATCCCACAATGCAAACTGTATTTGCACAGTAAGCCTACCATTGGCATGTTTATCTTACTTATACACCCATACATATGTCTACTGTTAAAATATATCGACATATACTATCCCCTGTTATAACACATACTTGTTGGACCTACCCTGACACTGACAGTGGTTGGAAAACAATCGGTGAGTTCCAAGCCCATATATATCATCCCTTGTGGTGTATGAGGAGCTTGCCTTGTGACCTACAGCAGTACACACATAGAATACTACAAGCATTACTACTGCTCAACAATACATTGCTACAAGATAGCTATTCCCACTATATGCATTGATTACACTGTAATTCTTACAGAACAGGTACTACATACACAGACAGACTAAATGTTATACATACCTTCTTAGTAATTGGAGGTGTTATTGACTGGTATATTGTTTGTTTTCAGTTTGTGTTTCAGTATTTTGTACTGTTCTACAGGTAGAGACAGATGGTTTGAATGTGTGACAAGGCAACCTTTTATAGTTACAGATCAGTAACGTGCTATCCTGATAACCAATTGGTGTTCCTAAGTAAATTACATGCACATCAGCTGCGCAGCTACTGCCTTAGCCAATACCATGGCAACAGCATAATTGAGTACTCCACTTGGGCGTTGTCCCTTTGCCTTACTTGTGAGGAAGACAGCCTGGAAGTGTTGTTTAAAATCTATTGCAACAGCTGTATGGAGACAAACACTAACATATTGTGTGTAATGTCTAGACAATTTGGTCTAAATGTGAGTACTGTTGTTATATTTCTGAATATTGCTACTTTTGCAGGGTTTGTCTGTACCTAATACTTCTGCATATGTTTCAGTCTGGCCAGGATGTTTGACCAGCTCAAGGCTGCATGGCTATGCATATGATGTTAGGGGGTTTACAGTGTACTTACCAGACATCTTTAGTTTGGTGTTAATGTGTATCATACTGTGCTGATAATCAGTAATCGGTAACACTTCCTGGTGTAATTACTTTTCAACCGCCTGAAATGGGAATAGTCCAGACAAACCCTCAGCAGCTGTTCAATTGTATAACAGCAACTATTTCACATAGGGCCATGTTAGTGTGTCTGTGTCCAGGTATGTTAAAGTTTCAGCAGATATCGTACAGTGGGTGAATAACTGGTATGACAGTATGTATTGTTGTAATTAGTTTGGGTGTAAGGGAGATGGTGGGTCTACATAGCAGATGTAGGTGTGTAGGAACCACTTTTATACATCTTCTATATGTGTGAGGGGGTTCTTTCCCTATGTGAACACCTATCCCTTAGTGAACTAATACTATGGTAATTGCAAGCTGATTCATTAGGGCACTGTTAAATGCTTCCTGTATAGCACGCAGGTACTGTTAGTCCTTGAATCCTTTTGGCAATACATCAGAATGTAATAAAGTTTTGCTAAATGAAAGCTGTCTGTGTATTTCTGTCATGGATATTTGCAGTCATTGTCATTGTGTTGGTGACTGTGTCCATAGAACATATTTGTAACAGTGTATTGGCATATACTCTTCATATGTTATGTTCATATTGTTTGGGGGGGGGGGCGAATGTGTGATTGCTATGGTCCATGTTATACTCAGATATGAACACTTCAGATGCTCTATACACACATGTATGTATGTATGTGTGTATATATATATATATATATATATATATATATATATATATATATGTGTGTGTGTGTGTGTGTATGTGTGCATATATATATATATATATATATATATATATATATATATATATATATATATATATATATATATATCAACATGTATATATGTATCGCTCTCTCTATCTCTCTCTCTCTCTCTCTCTCTCTTTATATATATATATATATATATATATATATATATATATATATATATATGTATATATATATATATATATATATATATATATATATATATATATATATATATAAATATATGGGTCTACCTGAGATGGTTGACAAGCCATTTGATCGACTTTCATTTGGTCGACAATTCATTTGGTCGACAGGCAGATTTGCCCCCCTCCCCAATGTTGTGCAACCCTGGAGTTGATATATATAGTTAGGGGGGGTGTGGGGGGCTTAGCCCCCCACATAAAACTGCTTGTCAACCAAATGGAAGTCAATCATATGGCCTGTCGACCATGTGATAGGGATCCAGATATATATATATATATATATATATATATATATATATATATATATATATATATATATATATATATATATATATATATATATATATATATATATATATATAGCATACACCTTTCATTGGGTACATGGCAGTTTGTCCTATTTCCACACAATCTTCCCTTTTGTGTTTTAATCTGTCTGAATACACACATGGTATAGGTACATCTCAGGTAGCTTAGTGGTAGGTTACTCTGAGAATGGTGTATATGGTTGTGGGTTCTAATCCTGGAAGGGGTTATTATTTTACCTCTCAGAGTAGGCACTGGTAAGAAAAGTGTGAATAACGCACATTTAAGCGGATGTAGTCAGGTTTGCCCGTGGACTGCGCGACGTTAAGCAAAGGTTAAACCTGTGAAGCGCTTATCCATTTAACCGTGTTTAAGCACCACTTACCTTTGCGCAAACCCACTTACAACTGCTTAAAAGTGCTTTAGTCCACCTGCATCCAACAGCCCTTATTCTGGCCCTCAAAATAAATTAACAGCCCTTGAACCCGGGACCATGAACACCACAGTCACTGACTTTACCACTAAGGCATCTGAGATATGTACACATGTTATGGTGTCTAGAATATACATTTTACTACAGGCATTCCTCACTACTGAAAACAAATGTGACAGTCAGTTGGTGTACATATGTATGATACATGTTAATGTTCATATGTTTGTGGAATTAGGTGTTGCAATGTGACATGACAGGGTGTATTATGGATGAGAATGGTTCTTGTTTTGTGTCCTTTTTATACTGTCCCCATACTCCATGTAAACCCCTCCAGTTCACTTATTGAACATCCAACCCAGGCTTTCCTTGATGCATGATTTCATTACCCATTATTCCTCCCCCACCACAATCTCCACATACACAACAATCATCCCTTCTATGGTGAATTAAGTTAATATTAATATTTATAATACCAGAGCTGCATGTGTTTTGTATACACTTCAATTCCCTTGGATTGCTTCTGTGTCATGAAGTGTGTTCATAGATGTTTATATATATGGCTATAGATGTAACTGTAGATATATATATATATATATATATATATACATAGATGTTTATATATATGGCTATAGATGTAACTATATATATATATATATATATATATATATATATATATATATATATATATACATATATATATATTTATATCTATGTGCAGACATCACTGACATATATATATATATATATATATATATATATATATATATATATATATATATATATATATATATTGAGTGAGAGAGAGAGAGAGAGAGAGTATTAATTTGTAACAGTTTTACATATGTAGACTTGTATATGTTGAGTCACAAACTACAGTACATTACAATGTACTGTACATATGTACACAAAGTGACTGTCCCACTTGTGGTCAGTACTGTGGAATGCCTATAGTATAAGGTGTAGTCTAAAGACCATGCAACATGTATACAACTCAGATGGCTTAGTGGTAAGTCCCATGACTGTAGTGTGCATGGTCCAGAGTTCAACACCTGAGATGTTTTAAAAATGTTTTTTACTCTAGACTAAGGCTCATTTAAGCAGTTTTAAGCATGTTTAAAAGTGTTTGTGTGACATTAAAGCAGCAGCTAAACAGTTAAACAAACTTTAAAACGTATAGCCTGTGCACGCAAACACAGCCACATCTGCTAACTACTCAGGATATATACATTTCAGTGAAGTAACATCTCACTATGTCATTACATAGCATTACATTTTCTGTTGACTTTACTCTACAGAACACATGGCTGACGAATACTACCTATATATGCAAGCTGTGGTTAAGGTATACTTTTTAACATGATAAACATCCCTGACTTTATTGGGATTTGAACCTGGAATGCACAGATATTATGCCAATGCTGTAACCATTACACTATTGACATTAATGTTGCTTCTGCTTATTTCCTATTTAGATGATTTCTATGTGTAAGCTAGGCTAAGTAAAGGGTGGCAGCACCCATACCCACTGAGCTTCACTTACTCTTGAAATAAAAACATATAACAAATAAAATGAGAGACTATAAATTACATTCCTAACTATATTAGGCATAGCCCCTCACTGACACACTTCAAGGGAAACCTTGATGTGTGACTGGGTAAAAGAATATACACCCCTGGGATCATGTGTCCCAGAACCATACAGGGAGCCCCTCCAGTTTTATAGCTGCAAGACCTGTTGGGGAAATTGAATGGTGTTGATTTTTCACGTTAACATGCCCTCTTTAGATTACTAAGTGCCCCTATCACCATGAACCACCCCACTCTTCAACTGCTTCCGGCAACTCTGCCTGGAATCACTTCATTGGCTATGCTTGACAGAGGCTCAGTTACTTCATCAATGGTGCGGAGAAAGCCAACACACTGTAGCTATGCTTCTAATTGCCCTTGGGCAAATAGTCTACTACCTATCTGTGAACCTCTAAAGTGCAGGCCATCATAGCCATAATATGTGAATAAACAGAGCTTTCATATCACAATATACAGTGAAATATCACCATGTAGTCAGAAAACAGTTAAATACAGCAAGAACATACAGAACACTGATACTTAATCACTCCAAAAGCCTATTTGGAAGCTAGAATACTTGTATAAGTTTAAGGCTTTCTATTGCTTACCAGTAGGTTACCTACAGGAAAGATGAGAAACAAGCACAGATGGGAAACATGCATGCAACACTACCATACCGGCTTATGTGTCAGCCTTAGGCTTTGCAATACTGGCCAAGGCTATTTGCGCCCCCATGGTGCCTTTTTAGGGAAGTCTCAAAGGTGAATCCCACCTCTGTAAGCAGCACAATAGCAGAATCAATGAGGGTTATGCTACTCAACACCAGGGATTGTGATCACAACATGCACACACTCACAGCACTCTTCAGTATGGACAATGTCAACATATGTGCAGTAACTGAGACTTGTTTTAAGGCTCCTGAGAGCACACTGGCACTACCAGACTACAATCCATACCACACATTTTGGACACAGAACATGGACTGACACAGACATGGAGGGGGTGTATCCATATTCATCAGGGATAACTACACCTCCAGGTTAGTGGGGCAGGATGATACCTCTGAGATCATCCATGTGCAGCTAACATCAGCCACAACTGCAATGCAAACTATGGCCTGCTACAGATCACCCTCCATGACCCAAGACCACCACTCCACCTACCTGGAGACAGTGGAAAACATGACAGTCCTACCGCACACCCTGGTATTGGTTGATGTCAACTACCCTACCATTAACTGGGAAACTTACTCAAGTACTCACTTCCAGGCCCAGCGCTTCCTGGAATTTATCACTCATATGCCCTGTATCAGATGGTAGACTCCCTAACGAGGGGTGGAAACATACTAGAAGTGGTAATCACCAATGTGAGCAACAGGTGCAGCACAACGGAGGTAAACCAGTCACTGGTTAGATCTGACCATGAACTATTCACTGTTTCCACACCCAACCATCTCCCCCACCCACAGAAACTACAGTGTATACCTTTCCTACAGCTAAATTCACACTACTAGAGACAGGGGTGGTGGGTTTCACAGCCCCCATGCTAAGGGAAATCACTGCTCAAGATACAGACAGATTTACAAATGCACTCTATAAGCACCTACAAGGATGTATGGATTGTGCCATCACTGGTAAACCAAGACTCACTCCTCCTAGACAAGGACACTAGTCTGGTGGACCCCTGCAATAAACAGGCTATACAACAGAAGTAGGACAGTAGTCCAGAAAAACAGCAAATCCTAAGAAGGACAGACATCTTTGACCAGTATTAGTAAGAAACATAGGTCCCTCATGAAATCATCCAAGCCTAACATCAACAGGAAAATAGGCAAGGATTTGAAAGATAACCACAAAGCCTTCTTTGGCTATGTCAAGGATCTAAGTGGTAACACACAGATTTGCACTGTGCCGGTGCAATATAGCACAAAATATACTGACCCTACTGATATCGCCAACATCCTTGCAGATACATTTATTGCATACTTCACCCCCTAAAGAGCCCACAACAATACCCGAAAAGTACAGTATCCCAGACATCAGAGACACACAGGTGGAAATGGCCCTCTCTAACAGCAATACACAGCGTCAGTGGATGCAGATGTTGTCCCAGACTGCATCCTGCAAACACTACAAGACAAAATGACCCCCTACCTAATTAAGCACCTCAGTCTCTCCACAGGCTACATGCCCATGCAATGGTGTATGGCAACGGTTATTCCACTCCACCAAGGTGGAAACACAACTGACCATGGTAACTTCCATCCCATAAGCCTGACTAGCCTGGTCTACAAAGCTATGGAGCGCATCCTCATGGCACTCATTAACAAAGACATTGGTAACCTCCAAACACTTGACCCAATCCAAGTCAGCTTGGTTGAATGCAGTTGATGCCTACTGAACCTGTTTGACGTCTTGCAGACAGTCACCAAGACATTAGATGAGGGGAGAGGTGGTTCACACATACTATCTGGACCTCACCAAGGCTTTTGACACCATTCCCCACTCAGGTATTATTGATAAACTCACCAGCCTGTACATACACCTATATATCACAGGATGGGTTGCCAACAGGCTTACACACAGAACCCACATGGTATGACTAGTGGTCTCCAGGTCCAACTCTTAACCAGTCACGACTGGTGTCCCCCAGGACTCAGTCCTTGGACCCCTACTGTTTGGCATATACTTCTCAGAGGTACAGGCAAACACAGGTGGACTACGGCAGACCATGTTTGGCAATGACTGCAAACTGCGAGCCATACTTGACAGTCCAGCTGACACAGACATCCTTCAAGGGGCCTCACAGAGACCAACACAAGGTGTCAAAGCTGCACATGGGTTAATTAGCATACAGGGCCCGGGAGCTGTGCGTGCGTAGTGTACATAGGTAGTGCACATGGGAACAGCTCATACCTGGATCTCTTGCCAGCCATATTTGGTGTTGGAACGCCGACGCTACTCCTGCACCTGGCACAAGCTTCATGAATCTTGGGGACTGTATTTCA
Organism: Protopterus annectens; assembly: GCF_019279795.1. Taxonomy (NCBI): domain Eukaryota; kingdom Metazoa; phylum Chordata; order Ceratodontiformes; family Protopteridae; genus Protopterus; species Protopterus annectens. Next base: position 668,405,270 of record NC_056725.1, on the reverse strand, counting down.
ACTCTTGTTCAAATTATCCACTACTTTTCCCATTCCTTTCACATCATTAGACATAATTATAATATTGTCTGCATATGATAGCATAACTGCTTTTTCAATGCCTTCCTGATTTATATAGCACACATCTTTCAGTTCTTGATTTATATCACCCACTATTACATTTATTACTAGTGTAAATATTGTACTGCTCAAAGGGCATCCATGTCTTATCCCATTTTTTTATAATAATGTCCTTTCTTAGCCATCCATTTACTAAAACCTTTATCATATTATAAGCTGAAAAACATATACTTTTTATTTTTTCACTTATATTATGTGATCAAAAAATTTCCCATAACTTACAGTGTTGTATAGTATTAAGGGCTTTCTGTATTTCACCTATCATAATTTTTACATTTTTCTTTCCTCTTATGTTATCATCCACTAACTCCCTTTTGTTGTTGTTGTGTCTTTCGGCTTTTCCCGGTTAGGGGTCGCCACAACGGAACTCCGGTCCGCTAATGATTAATTATCATTAATAATTCCTGCAACACCTGCTTCTTACATCATATATTATGTCATCTATAACCTTATTAACTATAATTTCCATTTTCTTCTGAATCATTTTCATAAAAAAATTATAGTTTGTATTAGTCATTACTACTGGTCTCAAATTCTTTTTACCATGCCTGTCACCTTTCTTCTATATAAATTGCATTACCTCTCTACATAATTCTTTGTACTTGAGGCCTTCTTTTAACCATTCATTTAATACCTTTAAAACATTTATTCTGCTATGACTACAAATTCTTATGCATTTGGTACTTTATAGCATCAGGTCCCACTGCTGATTCTGTTTATCATTCCTAATATTCTCTTCTAAACATATTACCCTTTCTAATTGTTCATTATCCTGTTTCAAAAACTCTTTTAACTTCCATATCCCTGTTTTAGATGAACCTGTCTCTTGAAACATTTCCTTTACATATTCCCCAGGATTCAGCAAGCTCTGAACAGTGTGCATGAATAGTGCAAGAGCTGCTGCACGCAATATGGCCAAGGAGCGATCCAGGAATGCGCTCCCGGGACGTGCACGAGCGCTCCAACACTTTTCCTGCATGGACACAGCTCCTGCATGCTAATTACACCATTTGCAGGTGAAAACCATGCAAATGAGGTGCATTAGCAATCCAGGAAGCATGCAGGCATCTGTGCAGGAATAGTGTAACCAGCAGAAATGTATTTGGTTGCTAACCGAATATGTTTCTGCAAATTACAAAACGGAGGCATGACAGCTCCAAAGAAAGCATGTATTCAATGGAGGAGGCATGCCAATGGCCAAATATATGGCCATTGGCATGGCAAATAGTTGCAAAATTATAAAAAATAACTTTTATTTTTTGGAGCCGATTTCAGCTGTTTAAGCGTAGGGCAGCGGTGCACAAATAGGATCAGCCTGAAAATAAAAAAAAAGCTGGAAATAATCTTTTAAACCAAAATCAGCATTCTGCCATAATAGCCAATGGCATACAGAAGACAATAATACCAGTGAATAGTGGTTGCTAAGGGGGAAGGCTGAGTGTCAGTCTTGTAATCATGCATTAGCAGTCAGTTTTACGCAAATGAGAAGATTGATACTGAATCACAGATTTCCCCTCAGTGTTAGCGAGCACCCAACCGTGTAAGTGCAGTAACACCATGGTGCAAGCCTAAGAGGTAGCTGACTTCATAAGGGTGTGTGTCATGCATGCTGTAAGCTTATTGGAGCTCTGTGGCCCGTATTTGCCCTTAGCTAAGCACAGCTAAGGAAGGGTGTGTGTCTGAGGCTGCCTAGCAATATTTACATTGCCTAAATGGGTGTGCACGCCGCACACCAAAACCAGGAAATAGCAGCTCTGTTCACATCTGAGCACTGGATATGCACGGTGCACCTCAGGGCTTAAATGGGAAGGCAATGGGAAGGGAAAAAGAAGTAGAAAGGCAATCAAAGAGAACTAACATAGCTAGCAGGTGAAATGTATCAGAATCAGCCAATTACATAGGCAGCAGCCCAGCACATTACTATAAACTATGCAAACACCTTTCACTCTGGTTTTTCCGATAAACTCTACACCACCAGTTTACACAGATGGGGAAATTTTACCAGACAAAAGTAACAAAATGATAGGGGCTGCTGTTGCTCTCATAAATCAATATGTGGAAGAGGCTGAGTATGGTGAGGATGAGAATGCTGACAACCAACCCACAGTGAGGAGAAGGAGAAGAGTGTGCAGACCCAGGGTAACCTACCAGGGGCTATATGAGCTGGAGATAGTGGAATGCTATAGGGTGGACAGGGACATCCTACAGCAAATTGTTGAGCTGTGCCAGCCATGCCACACACACAGAACCAACAGAGGATAACCCATCCCAGTGGATACCAAGGTATATGTAGGCTTAAGAATACTAGCCACAAATACCTTCCAAAGGCCAACTGGGGATGTCATGGGGATCTCACAGGCATCAGCATCCAGGGTACTCCACCATTTCCTGGATGGCATGTCAGCACATGTCAGTGAGCACATATATTTCCTCAACACCCGTGAGGTGTTGACCAGCAATATGCATCTCTTCCACCAAATAGCAGAATTCCCTGAGGTAGTGGGTGTTATAGACTACACGCACATACAAATCAAAGCACCACTTGGTTAGTGGGGTAGGGTCTACATAAACCACAAGGGCTTCCCCTCCATCAACTGCCAGGTTGTGTGCAATGCCCAGGGCATTATAAGGAATGCCTGTGCTGGCAGCCCTGGAAGCTATCATAACTCCCACATCTGGCATATAACACAGCTGTGCCAGAGATTTGCCAGTGGGGACATCCCATATGGCCACATAGTGGGGGATGCTGGTTACGCACTGGAGCCATAGCTGATGACACCCATCAGAAATGCACACACACACCTGAACAAGGACTGCATAGTGAGGCACACGCACAAACGAGAATCATAATAGAGCATGTGTTTAGAATGATCAAGTCACAGTTTTGGTGCCTGGACATATCCGGTGGAGCCTTGCAGTACTGTCCAGCTACATGTGCTCATATTTTCATTGTATGTGCCATATTACATAATATGATCCTGCGGAAACAGCTGCAGCAGGAACAGCATGGGGCAGGGCTACACAGCCCCCACCATTGCCAAGGCCAGCACAGGCACAGATTGTTGGTGTCCAAGTATCGTGGTTTGTGTACAGGCACAGATTCACTCGGAGGAGGAACAACCTGAACCTACCCATGTAGGCAGAAGGAGGCATGCCCAGTATGCCCAGGCTTTGGCAAAGAGGCAATGCATAGCACATACACTGACACTGTAGGAACCCAGGGAATGACACCTCTCTCTGACTTGCACATACATTAAAAGGGATACCAAACATGACACTACCTGTGCTTTACCATGTATAGGGTGTGTACTATGTGCATCCGGCATTGTCAGCCCTCCAGCACCATCCTCAATACTGGCACAGCCACAAGTAACTCACTCTTCCTATCAATTGCTGAATGGAATAGTATGTTCTGCCAGTCATAGCTATGGTATGGATGTGAGCATGCAAGGGAATTGGGTGGATGAATGGGATGGCAGCAGATAGTGAACACCTATATGGACAACATGGAATCCATAACAAATACTGGTGTCAACAAGGTAGACAATACTAGACAAGGTGACAAATCCCACTGCAGTACATGTGGTGGCCCAAATGTGTGTCCCTAGGACAGACACATGCATGTCAGTGAGGTTCACATACCCACCACCAGCCTCAGCCAACAGGACAGGTGTAGATGACCATAAAGAAAGGCTGTACTAAGACCTCCAATTAATGGCAATGGATAACAGCCCCCTCCAGACCTACACAGACAGACTACAACAGGTCAGGCAGTTGTATGTTAGTTCTGCGGGGTATGAAGTCTGAAACTGAAACATAGGTCAATAAAACCTAACATTTGTACTCTACTGATATGCCTCTAGTCTGCATGATAGCTCAGAATACAAAATGAAATGGAAGCCAACAGAGTACCTGAAATAGCAGTACAGTCATAGGAAATGTTTACAGTTGTCAGGTGTGCCCCCCCCCTGCAATCCTATGTAGAAATGTAGTAACATGTACGAGTGGGGTTAATAACAGTGGAGCACAGATTACCTGAGCTGGCCTAATTTACAGGATAGATTGCTGCATGTGTACAGTATGCAGGGCTCTGTGTGTTAGGTTGTTATGTGCTGTACATTGTGTGGAAGTGGTCAGCATGGAGGGTTGTGTCCCAGTGGCTTATGGCCACTACTGTTGATGACAGGGCCATGTTCTGAAAACTGCAGTGCCAACCACAATGCATCCCAGTAAGACCTAATTCAACAGTCATCCGTACTCATTGTTCAGATGTCAATATCTGTCACCATCTGAAAGATGGACATGCCATGAATGTGGGCCCAATCATACACACCATACACAGGTGGAAGTACCCTAGACAGAGTACATAAAATGTAAGTGTCAACTGCACACACCTTTGGAATTGTACATACAGATTAGCAGCACATTAGTTGTATGTGTAGTATGGGATACTGGTGTATTCTGGCCAATCACTGGCAGACCACAAAAAGCACAGTTATGAAGTAATGAGAGAATGCCTATGCCCCCACACAAGGCAGCATAAGGGGAATGTCCCAGGTATATCTGTGAGTCAGCTGCAAGAACCCTTCATATCACACATGCACTCAGCTCACCCCATCATCATCCACAGGTTTATCACAGGTCATATCCCTGCTGTTGGGAATGAGTACAGCATGACCCCCACTTCTGTATGGGAGTACCCACAGAATGCAGCATGCTGAAGAGGTGTCCATTGCAGGTGTGTCCCACTTCCTAGCTGTAAGCAGCACCCTGCCAGCGTCCAGACCTTTGGATTAATATGGAAAGGAACTATTGCCATTAACACCTCCCAAAACTATCCTGTCACCCTAGGGGAATCCAGTGGCTCATAGCCTGGGACTGAAGGAGTGACAAAATGCACTGGCTTGCTACAGATGGCCTGCATCACTACAAAATTCCCTACAGTCATCTGTCAAAGGCCTGTGCCTCAATGTATGTTATCTCATGGGGTCCCAAATAACAACGTAACAAACACAGTCCACAGAACACAAATGCAAGGCCATGTCAACAAATCCCAGTAGCGTGCCCATCATGTCCTACTGCATGAACTGTGTACCAACCCTAAATAATGCTGAGATGAAGGGACAACTATAGGGATACTTCCCAGATATCACTCGCATAATGTTAGGAAGAGGATAGAATAACAGAGTGGGGGGTGTAGAAGCATGGATGCCATGGAGTGCATGAAGTCTGAAACTCTTATGTGTGCCCATACTACCCCTGCCTGCAAACCCAGTAATGGGGGGCTAGAAACCAGCTTGTAAACCACAATGTGAAGGGGAAATGACCAGCTATAGGAGCCCTGCCTCTGGGTAACCTGGGTGAATCTGTACAGCTGAGAGGTATGGCCACAGCAGGATATGGCCGTTCTAAGTCAATATATGTACAAGCAGGGGATCCTCAGTCACCACAGTACCAAGTTCCTGGACCATTTACACAGATCCATCAGCAAGTGTCTGCAGCTACCCCTCCAGAATGGCATGAGTGTGCAAGAATATGTAAGCTGCAGACCACAATATTGGAAATAACTGTAAGCAAATAATTATATCTGTTGGTAGTTGATGACATAATACATACAGTGTAAAACAGTACATGTCTGAATATCTCTGCTAACACCAACCATGTAACACAAGCAGCACAGACAGCAATAGTTGCAGTATCTCACTATCTGTTGCCCATTGTGACTCCATATTGTCAACCTATCTACAGATATTCTGCAGAAACAGGTTGCTAGCTGTAGAACACAAAATCATGCACTGGAGGATTCTCACACTCAATACAGATGGTTATACTGGGCATGCTCCTACACTTAGAGAAATGAAGCCCGTGTCTGACAACAAAATACAGAAGGTCATACTGAGCATGCTCCAACAATTAGTGAAATGAAGGCCATGTTTGACAACAACAGTGGACTATACATATCTGTCAGTCACAGATGTCTGTGCACACACAGTACATTGCACACCATTCTTGGTTTGCACATACATTGGATAGGAATACTCACACATATCAAAATGCCACTGTATGTAGCCACACTATAATAGGTCAAACATACACACAAAGAGATGTGGGGAAGAGAAAATAACAAAGAGATTGCTATCACGAGTCCTGTCCCACCCACCACACATTCAAATGGCCAATATTGCATGATGTGCTGATGTTAATCACTGTGCACATTTGCTTTTGGTAGCCCTCAGCCCAAAGGTGCCTGTGGTGATTGTGATAACTGTGTAACATGATAGTACAAATCAGTATTCATCTAGTATTTGTATACCCAGTCCAGTCAAATGTAAAGTTGTGTGTGACTGAGTGTTGTGTGTGTGATCCCAGAGGAATGGTTTATGGTCCATTCACACACACTGCACTTACCATAGCCCATGTTAACACTCATGCTGATGTCAGTCACCTTGAAATACCCTTTTAGAGAAGGGTGAGGCATATAAGCTCTGGGGCATGTGTGATAAGTGAGTAATGTTATAGTGTAGCATACTAGTTAGGTAGGAATTCTAATCCCAGACATGGCAACTATGAAACTTTGTGTGTGTGTGTGTGTGTGTGTGTGTGTGTGTGTGTGTGTGTGTGTGTGTGTGTGTGTGTGTGTGTGTAGAGACTGATGATTTTGAGGCCATTCATAGTCACTATACCTCCCATTGCCCTACTTTAGCAAGGATGTCATTCACCTTGAAATACCCCTTTGGAGAAGGGCTAGCCCTATAAGCTCAATGGTGCATGTGATAGATGTGTAATGCTATAGTGTAACATACTAGTTAGGTAGGAGTTCTAATCCCAGACATGGCAACTATGAAACTCTGTGTGTGTTTGTGTAGCAATTAATGATTGTGAGGCCATTTACTCTCACTACACCTCCCATTGCCCTACTTTGTCAAGCCTGGTGATGTCAGTCATCTTGAAATACCCCTTGGAGAATAGCTAGTCCATAAGCTCTGTGGCATGTGCGATAACTGCGTAATGCCATAGAGTAGCATACTAGCCAAGTAAGAGTTCTAATGCCAGACATGGCAACGGTGAAACTCTGTCTGTGTGTAGCAATTAATGATTTTGAGGCCATTTACAGTCACAACACCTCCCATTGCCCTACTTTAGCATGCCTGCTGATGTCAGTCACCTTGAACTACCCCTTTGGACAAGGGCTAGCCCTGTAAGCTCCATGGCACATGCAATAACTGCTTAATGCTATAGTGTAACTTACTAGCCAGGTAAGAGTTCTAATCTCAGACATGGCAACTATGAAACTCTGTGTGTGTGCATGTGGAGATTAAGGATTATGAGGCCATTCGCAGTCACTACACCTCCCATTGCCCTACTTTAGCAAGCCTGCTGATATCAGTCACCTTGAACTACCACTTTGGACAAAGACTAGCCCTATAAGATCCATGGCACGTGCAATAACCGATAACTGCATAATGCTATAGTGTAACATACTAGTCAGGTAGGAGTTCTAATCCCAGACATGGCAATTTTGAAACTGTGTGCATGTGTGTGTGTGTGTGTGTGTGTGTGTGTGTGTGTGTGTGTGTGTGTGTGTGTGTGTGTGTGTGTGTGTGTGTGTGTGTATACGTGTGTGTGTGTGTGTGTGTGGAGGTTAATCATTTTGAGGCCATTCACAGCCACTACCCCTCCCATTGCTCTACTTTAGCAAGCCTGCTGACTTCAGTCACCTTGAAATACCCCTTTGGACATGGGCTAGCCCTATAAGCTCCGTGGTGCATGCCATAAATGAGGAACAATCTAATAGAAGTAATTGCACAGCTATGGGTTTGAATTTCATCTGTGGCAAGTGTTTGTGTGTGTACTTCAAAGATTTTGGTCCCATTTACAGCCAGTACACATCTCAGAGCCTGACTTTAGCAGTCCTGCAGATATAATCCACCTTACAATTACCTGTTGCCAAGAACAAACCATGTCAAGTCAGTGGTGCATGTGATAAATGTATAACCCTAATGGTCTGTAAAGATTGTTAGAGGATTGAACCTCACCCCTAGTAAATGCTTCTTTTCGGCTTTTCCTGGTTAGGGGTCGCCACAGTGGAACATCGGTCTGCTAATGATTGTCAGTAGATTTTTTATGGTGCCAAGTTGCCAGCCCGATGTCCAACCTTCAGTGAAGGCATGCCCATTCACGCATGTCTTTTGGAGGCCACTCGACCATGGGGAAGACATGCAGACTCCACACAGAAGACACTCCAGCCGTGAGACAAACAGGAGAACATCTTACTGTGAGGTAACAGCACTACCGCTGTACCACCGCGGCTTGCAAATGTAAATGTGTGATTAGGGTAAAATTATTTTTGGAATCTCTCACCCACTACATCACCCAATGCCAGTATTTACAAGGGCTGGTGATGTTCCTCACCTTAGAAGCACCTTGGGACAACACCCATCTAATAACCTCTGTGGTGCATATGATAAATGTGGTACACTTTAGTAGCAATACATAGTTAGGTAGGGGTTTGAATCTCAGTACTGGCAAATGTGTGTGTTGGTCATCAGTATCCTGTGTGGAAGTTGCTATGATTGTGTAATGACAGGATGCATTGTGGGGTTGGTTTTGTTAAATTATTATACTGAGGACCTACTATTTGTCAGAATGTCCACCTTACAAGGACAGCAGATGTCAAACAGCAGAGAGGCTGGTGTAGACAATTCATAGTCCTACATGTGATATTATGGATTGGTGAATAATATAGGCAACCCTTGTATTACTCAGACAACACTTTCCACCCATGTCTCATACACAAACACACTTGGCTAGGCAACAACCACTATATTGGTAGTTTCCTGCATATTGCCCACAGATAGTAACCACAGTGTGATTGCAGTGCACTACATGCCTGTTGACCACAACACTGCCACTGACATCAGAAAGTACTGTGATGTGTAACATCTCATGACTGAGTGTGTGTTATCCAGCAAGTAAAAGGACATGGCACCCTGTTCCATCTCTACAATAGGCAAATAAATTCTTACAGTGGTCCTTTTGCTATGTTCCCCATTGGACACCTGCAACAACTGTAGAGTCTGCAAATGTAACCCACAAAGGAATACTATGCCTTATACACATGTCCTGTATGGACAGATGCCACTAACTCCACTGAATACCTGTATCATGCTGTTAATGTAGGTGCAATCATGACCTCAGTTCCATAGTCAGGTCTCCCCAAATGAGGTCAGGAATGCTACATCAGAAGATAACAATCTGTACACACAACATGCCCCAGAGACTTCAAGTACACATTCATATATCAAAGAACATACGTGTGGGACATGTGCACAATCCAGACACTGTCCATGTTATGGAATATAGCTCACATACATGGGAAGCAGTGCACATCACTGGCCACCCACAATAGTAACCCAGATGAGTGGATGGTGAATACAATACCCACCTGTGGGGCCTACTCCAGGGACTACACCCCTGAGCCACACTGGAGACCATTGTCATGTGGCCTGATGCCAAGGTATTCCCTTTGCCTAGCCTTGTACAGCTGTCCTTTCCATCCACCTACTACACACCTGCGAAGAAATGAATCTATACATCTCAGTACTGGCAAATGTGTGTGTGTGTGTGTGTGTGTGTGTGTGTGTGTGTGTGTGTGTGTGTGTGTGTGTGTGTGTGTGCGCGCGTGTGTGTGCGTGTGTGTGCGTGTGTGTGTGTGTGTTTTTGTGGAGAATAATGATTTTGAAGCTATTCACAATCACTACACCTCCCATTGGCCTACTTTAGCACGCTTGCTGATGTCATTCACCTTGACATAACCCTTTGGTCACGTATCAACTGTGTAAACTCTGGGGCGCTTATAATAACTGTGTAATACTGTAGTATAGCAAACTAGTTAGATAGGGGTTCTAATCTTGATCCTGCCAACTGTGATGATGTGTGAGTGTCCATTGACTACTGATTTTGTGGACATTCTCATGTACTACACTTCCCTTACCCCTTCTTTAGCACTGTTGCTGATGTCACTCACCTTCAAAGATACCTTTGGAAAACTCCATAACATATAAGCTCTGTGGCACATGCAATAACTGCATAACACTGTAATAACAATGCGCAGTCAGGTAGTGGTTTGAAACTGAGTACTGGTAAGTTTGTGTGCATGTCATCAGTATCCTGTGTGAGTGAAGGGGTGAATGTGTACTGACAGGATCCATTGCAGTGTGCATTTTGCTACCTCATTATGTTGAGGACCAATATGTCCCATTGTCTGCATTACAAGGCCGACAGTTTTCAAACACTGTACAGGTTGTTATAGACAATCCTCAGTCATAAATGTGTACAGCCATGTGCAATTACTATGTGAGAGTATGGAGTAGTAAACAGTATAAGCAACTGTTATAATACCCAGATACCAATCTGCACCCACAGATCATGCACAAGCACACTTGGCTCTTGCTCTCTTACACCCTTCTTTTCTTACTTTCTCTTTGTCTCTGTCTCTGTCTCTCTCTCTCTCTCTCTCTCTCACACCATGTCTGGTGGATGTGGAAAAGTACATCTGTTTTGCATAGGCAGCAGCTTGAGTTTTGTAAGGAATGCTCATGATCAGCTGATGGCCTGTGCATGAATTGCAGTCCACAACTTGCTAATTGCACGTGGAACAGCTGTGGTATCATTCCTATAGCCAATTGCATGGAAACACACTCCTATAACTAAGCACTTCATGTGGCTATTGGCCCTTTTCCTTCACTGTGAGCAGGACTTCATGTAGCTGTTTGACAAACAGCATCAGAGAGGGTAGTTGGAAATACCTCTTACAACATACACTGTAATGACAGGCCAACAAACAAGAGGGGGATGTTCCAGACATGGGGACAGAATGTAATTATTGCTGTTCTACATTTGAAGTAATGTTAGTTTAACAGGGTTTGTGTGAATATAGCTGTTCTACATGATTTAAAGTCTAGCATGACAATGTTATGTGGTTGAGGAAACTCATACCTGTAGGGCTATCTGCAGACTGTCCAGAGTTTGGAGTCTTGCATGTGTTGTGTTACTCACACATTTCCTATCTTTAGATATGCAGTAGCATACTCTGATGATTGCAGTCAGTACATGGTGACATCCGTGTGAGTTACTGACTTCATATCCCTCCGAAGAGATATGTCAGATTATCACAGCAATATGTCAGTATTGGCACTGTGTTTGTGCCTCTGTCCCTCAAGTCTGTCACCCTTTGTCCATATGTCAGGCAGTAAGAGGTGCATATGTACAGTACATCATTATTTACTGATATCATAACTCATTGATAACAAGCCAGTGAGTTAACAGAGTGCTAGACATGTTATGTATAGTAGGCCTCATATTTGAGGACAAAACCTGGACATTCTGTTGTAGTGTGTACAGTAGTGAGGTCTGTGTACTTATGGTGATTGTTGACAGAGTGTGTATTGTGAATATGTTACTTGGCCTGTGTACAGACTGTCAAAGGAAAAATATATGTTAAAAATGATCAAAACACGGTAGGTTCAGGTTAAGGCACTTTAATCTTGCAGCAAGGAGACAAAAATGTGCTAATACAGAGTTTGTCTAACCAGAAACAGGAAATGCATTCATTTTTATAGGTTATTAAATTAATCCTGTCCTACTATGCTGACGTAACGAATTACCACCTTTTGGTCATCATCTGCTGACCATCTTTCCCATGATTTTCTGCTGATTTAAACAATTTTTATGTGAAACATCCTGAGGAAAACAACATGGCCTTGGTTACTTTCAGTTAGATACTTGTTATGTTACATTCAAGCTACTATAGCTAAATCAAACACAATGCTAGCAGTTCATTTCTCTAATAAGCCTTTGTCTACCTTATCTCTAAACTACTGCAGCTGCAGAGGTTCCCATCCTCTGAACAAGGCTGTTTGTCTGGAATCATTACATTTATTAAATGGTATATTGTCTATTCAAATGTATCTGACCTAGCAGATTAACACCTGCTTCTCAAGTACATTTCCACAAGGCATAAACAAGAATATTGCTGTGCTAGCAGTTACTAGGTCAGAGGGCACTTGCAAGTTTCAGTAAGCATGCTGCAGTTTCAATTAAGTATATTTTCAGTCTCATGTGAAACTCAATTTATATAAATCACAGTGCATGAGAAATAGAATGAAAAGCGTATTAAAAACACTTGATTATTAATTTGGCATTAAGCATACACATATTAATACATATTTTTCTAACATCTCCCTCCTGTTAATACTTTTTATTCTATTTTCAAAAAAAAGGATAAACAGCTTGCTTCTTTTCCTAACCTCTTCCATTTAGGATTTGCAGTTAAGAAAGTCATTCAGTTTAAACTTTTATGAAAGTGTCTCACATTCTATCAGCTCTTCAAATTCAGTACTTTGATACATAGTTTCAGATACGGATATATCTATGAATTTCTTAATTAATTTTTTCATGCAGGAGATTCTGCAACAAATACAAGCTCCTATTAGGAGTAAACCTACCCCAATAGCAATCAATATGTTTATAAAGATGGAGCCCCACCCCCCCAAAGGCATTCTGAAAAAACTCTGTCAGAGGGTTTGGGCCTGGTTTAGTCATGGCCGACACTTGCTGAATTACCTCGAGATGGTCTTTGATCTCATGCTGATGGTCAGGAATAAACGCACAGCACTCTTCTTTGATTAAAGCGCACGTTCCACCTCTCGCCGCTAGGGTGAAGTCAAGAGCCATTCGGTTTTGAAGCACTACAGTTCTCATGGCATTCAGTTCATCAGTTATCAGTTCAAGGGCAGAAAAGGTTGCATTACTCATTATTTTGAGAAGTTTAGACAGTTTTCACAGTTTCCATATTGATTTGACTCTGCCATACATGGGTGATATACCTGCCCAGGATATAACAGCATTGCTCAAGTCCATGTGCACAAGTTTGCTTCCCACATTACGATGGTCTTTTCACCCAGCTTCGATTCGTCCCACTGGATTTTCCCATTTCTTAACAGTCTTTTTGGTTACATCTTGAGTATTTCGAATACTCTCCTGAGGCAAAGCTGCAGTGTGTCGGATGGCCAGAACCAGGTATCCCAAAAAACAACTGCCAGACCAATTCTCAGGTAACCATTTATATGCCTTTTTTCCACATACAAAATAACAGTCCTCTACCTTTGTCATTACTTTGTTACAAAATGACTGCCCTGCATGAAACATTTTCCTATCTATCACTGATAACTGTTTGAAAAGTACAGGATTGTGCTGTACCTGATCAAGAGTTTTATGCATAGATTTCAAAAATGAGTCATAATCTGTACTACAAGATCCACTCAAATCATTTGGTTTTCTATAACATTTGTACTGTACAGTAACATTACATTTACTCCATCCAACTTGGATGGAGTCATTTTTATAAAAGCATACAATTCCTTTTTGTGTCACAGGCAAATACAGTGCTACCTTATCTTGTGCTTTAATAGTGACTGTGTCAAAAAACAGATTTTCCCAGGTCTCATTGACCCCTAGGGGGATAGCAGTCATTAACAAACCCCTGTATGCTGTTGGTATGGCCGTACAGACCCAGCAGTTTGAAACATTGAAAGTCTTTGCGTATACACGTGTAATTGCCTGATAAGTGTTAACGTTCGGATGCCAGTCTATGTTTGGTTCATTACATCTAATCAGTTCAACCTTTGTGGCAGGAAAAAAGTACGGCCACAGCAAAAAGAACAGTGTGATTAATATTGCAACAAAAACAATCATACAAGTTTTTTGAAATTGCTCAGTGTCTCTACTCACTCTGTATCTGGCAATTTTGTTCTTGTTGTGCAACAGTAACAAAGTTTTTGTCCAGTTCAAAGTTTTTAACCAGGTTACAGTGTGTCAAATGAATCCAGGAAGCTCGCTCCACGATTTTGACTGCAGTGGGTGTTGACAGCAGTACCTGGTACGGACCTTCCCACTTCGGAGAGCTCCAATTCTTCCGTTTTGTAATCTTCACCCACACCCAGGTGCCGGGGGCTACTGGTGCTTCCGATTTCAGTTGCTCTTTATCTGAAACAGAATTTAACTGCAAAAGTTTGTTATTCAAAAATCTCCTCATATATCCTGCAAGTGAACTGTCAGCCTCCTGCTCAGTAGACATGAGAGGTTTCCATTGAGGTGTATAATATGCCCTCCCAAACAAAGTTTCAAAAGGAGTTAATCCCTTTACATTTGGAACAGTTTTCATACTCAACAGTGCTAAAGGCAAACAGTGCACCCAATTTTTCTGTGTTTCTTCTATCAATTTCCTAAGTCTGTTTTTCAGTACCCCATTATGTCGCTCTACTAGCCCTGCAGATTGAGGGTGATACGCACAGTGATTCTTTAACAATATTCCAAAATAACGACTAAGTTGTTGGATTGTTTGGTTCACGAAATGTGTCATGTTATCACTATAAATCTTTTCCGGTATCCCAAATCTGGGTATAATTTCTTTAACAAGGGCCTTTGCAACCGTAGCTGCATCTGGATTTTTAGTTGGAAATGCTTCTACCCATTTGGAAAACATGTCTATAATAACTAAGCAGTATTTTTTATTCTCACATTTATTTAATTCTATGAAGTCCATACAGATAGTATGGAACGGATATGGTGGTGTAGGAAAATTCCCTCGCTTAGGCTTTAATGCCCCTAGTGCATGATGCTTGTTACAAACATGGCATGCTGCACAAAATTTTTTTGTATAGTATGTAAACCCATAGGTTGTAAACACTCGATTCACTAACTGTACCATCCCCCTGTTGAGACATGGCTCTGCCCATGCCTCAACAACGCTGCATATCTAAACAAATTAGATGGCAAAATCGGTTTCTTTTCCTTGGAGATGTACAGTCCCTTTTCAAGGATTGCTCCTCTTTTTATCCACTTTTGTTTCTCAAGATTTGTAGTAAGTGTCTGCATTGTTTTTAACATTTTTAAATCTAAAGTCTCTGAGGGTTGTAATTCCTCACTCAAAAGAAAAGTTTCTGTGGCTGAAGCTGCCTGCTTTGCAGCTGTATCAGCCCGTGCATTACCTTTTGAAATTCTATCCTGTTGTTTTGTATGAGCTATGCATTTGCAAATAGCTACTTTCTTAGGTAACTGAATTGAATCTAACAAGTCTAAAATAAGTTGCGCATGATTAATCGGTTTACCAGTAGATGTTATCATTCCTCTATTTTTCCACTGCTGCACAAAAACATGTACAGTAGAAAAAGCATACTGACTGTCAGTATAAATGTTTACTTTCTTACCTTTTGCTAAGGTACATGCCCTCGTTAAGGCAATCAATTCTGCTGCTTGTGCAGATAAGTTGTGTGGTAAAGATTTTGCTTCTAAAGTTTCAGTATCAGAAACAACTGCATACCCCACTAGGTTCTGTCCTGTAGGACCCCTCCTGCACGAGCCATCCACATAGCATGTCACCTCGGCATCATCCAAGGGAACATCCGTAAGGTCTTGTCTAGGTAATGTCTTTTGCTCAATCTCCTGCAGGCAGCAGTGCGGTTTGCCATCTACAGGGGTTGGAAACAAAGTTGACGGATTTAAAGTTGTACATCGTTCAATTGTCATATGAGGTTGGCTCAACAGAATAGTCATACAGGAAAGATGCCTAGCTGGAGAAAGATATGCTTCTTTTTCTTGCAGTAAAATAATTGCGACTGCATGAGGCACTCTCAATGTGAGAGGGTGGAATAATACTACTGAGGCTGAAGCCTGCACTGCCATTGCAGCTGCAACTACTGCTTGTACACAGTGGGGCAAAGACCGCGCCACTGGATCTAACTGTGATGAATAATAAGCTATGGGGCGTTGTTTATCCCCATGTTGCTGTGTCAATACTGATGTCATATAACCTTGCTTACACTCTACAGTCTGAATAAACTGCTTGTTATAGTTTGGTAATCCTAAAACTAAGGATGATGCTATCAATTGTTTTAGTTTACAGAAAGCTGCTTCTGCTTCAGGTGTCCATTGTAATAAATCCTGTGCAGCCATCGGCTTTTTAAATATTAAATCAGCCAGTGGAGCAGATTCCAAAGCATAGTTTGGTATCCAGCTCCGACAAAAATTAGTAGTTCCCAGGAAGAACATCATTTCCTTCTTGGTAGTTGGTCTAGGTGCTTGTAAAATCGCTGTTTTTCTGTCTTCATCTAATATTCTACCTTCTTTGGATATTACATATCCTAAGTATTTAACTTGTTTTCTCCAAAGCTGTAACTTGTCTTTGTTTACTTTGTGACCTTGAGTAGCTAAAAATTGTAACAAAGCTGTTGTGCCTTCTTTGCATTCTTGCTGGGTGGGGGCTGCCAGCAGAATGTCATCTACATAAAGTAGAATCTGACTACCTTTCGGTGGGATAAATCCCGCCAGGTTGCTTGCCATTTCCTGTGCAAATATTGTTGGACTTTCACAATACCCCTGTGGTAATCTGGTATATGTGTACCGCTTTCCCTGAAATGTGAATGCAAACCAATATTGGCTGTCAGGGTGTATCGGTATAGAGAAAAATGCATTACTTATGTCTACCACTGAAAAATATTTCTGTTCTGGCTTTAAATCATTCAGTAAGGTGTGTGGATCTGGCACCGTTGGTGCTCTGGGTATAACTGCATTGTTTACTGCTTGTAAGTCTTGGACCATACGCCATTCCCCGTTTGCTTTCTTGACAGGAAATAAAGGTGTGTTACATGGTGAATCAGAAGATTCTATTAAGACTCCTTCCTTAAGCAAGGCTGCTATGATAGGTTTGATTTCCATCTCTGCATCCTTTCTCAAGGGATACTGTCTTTTCTGAGGTCTAAATGCTGACTTTGGTGTTATGGTAACTGGTCCTGCTGTTCGTATAAGTCCTACATCTGATTTCCCTGCTGACCAGAGAATGTCTGGTATGTCCCGCAAGGCTTTTTCCTCTTCTTCCAATAAGAGTAATACTCAACTATTCTCACTAGCCTGTGAGTGTACAGCTGGGTGTGTCTGTGTGATCCAGTTTAATTTCTGTTTCTGTACTCCCTGTTCTGAGAGTTCTAATTCTGTCTGTTTTTCCCACCTTGTGTCTTTTTCACCTAAGTCTGCCCATTTTAAAGTTTTATTCTTAGTCAAACTAACATGGGAAGTCGATTAGATTTGTAAAGTGCTAAAAATTCCTGGGGCAATGAACAGCTTGCTACACTGTTTCCTTCTGCATCCCATTACAAGTTTCGCAATACTAGCCTGTTTGCATGGTTTTGAAACAATTTTTGTTCATAATCTTTATCAGGACCTGGTCTATTACAGTAATATAGAGTACAATGCAACAAATGCTGTTTGACAATGTCGAGGGAGGGGAACTTGCTGATAGCTACATTCATTAGTTCTTTAGTTACTGCCCCAGGACCAGTCGTAACCAAGTCCTAGCTGTACCAATAATACATTTCACCCTCCGGTCGCACTGCAAAAGTGTCCATTTGTCGCTGTGCTTCCATAACCTGCATGGTTGGAACTACAGCTATGCCAAATATCTGCATTAAATCTCTACCCAAAAGATTCACTGGGCATTTTGCAGAAACTACAATTTTACTTTTCTGAGTCATCCCTGAAACAGGGTCTATTACTGTAATGTCACGGGAGAGTGGCTCCCGGTACAGCTGTCCATTAGCTGCTTTCACTAGTATATAATCTGGTGATTCTGTGCCTTCCGGTAGTTTGGAAGGGTGTATCAGGGTGCATGAAGCCCCTGAGTCACACAAAAATTTAACTTTCCTCCCCTCCACCAGAAGCGTCACTTCCGGTTTCGTGTCTGCTAAGTAAAGGTCTAAGCTCAAAAGAGCTAGGTCTAAAATTTTATTTTCTTCTACATCTGTGTATTCATATACATCCTCTACCCCTTGTGTCAC
This sequence comes from Protopterus annectens, assembly GCF_019279795.1. NCBI lineage: Eukaryota > Metazoa > Chordata > Ceratodontiformes > Protopteridae > Protopterus > Protopterus annectens. The sequence goes on along the minus strand of NC_056725.1, from coordinate 668,387,259 downwards.
ATCCTCTCCTCCTGCTATCACATTTACACTTACCTTTTCCTGCTTACTCTCATCTAATGATTCCTGACTATCATATAGTCATTCCTCATCCTCCTTATTTTCTGTAGTCGCCTTTTTGTTTAGCCTGCAATCCCTTGCCAAATGTCCTTTTTTCCCACATTTAAAACACTCGCCCTTTTTCTTTCTTTCCTCGAAATCTTCTGATCGTTTGTCAGATTGTTTATTTCCCTGGGTATTTTTCTTACCCTTTTTCCCAGTTTGTTCTACAAATACTTCTGACCCATGTTCTGCAGAAAATACTTGGGTTTTCTTTTTCTTTTTACTATTAAAATGTCTTTCTGCATGTCTAGCATATTTAAGTAAGGCTTGTAACCTACTTGTTCGATGATCTATCATATGCTTCGTAATGAAGCTACTAATAGGTGCAATGCAACCTTTCAAAAATGCATTTTTCAATTGTTGTTCATACGGGGAATCATTTGTTTGATTTTCAGGAACTGTCATGCCACTATGATTGTTAAAGCATTCTAATAATCTGACATAGTACCCATCTACTGTTTTTTTTTTCTTGCTGTATGCATTGATTAATACAAGTCCAATCAGCCCTAGGCTTCCACTTTTCAGAGATTCGGTTTGTTAGACCCTTTACTCTGCCATCCAGTTCTGCATCAGTATGTGGGAGTGGTCTAAGTTGTGCGTCACGAGGATTCCAGCTGCCACAAATCATGTGCCAATCTGGACCTACAATTTGTCTAACTACTTTTTCTACTTCCTCTCCATTCAAATGGTAACTTAATCTCATACCCTGTAAGTCTTTTAAAAATTTTCTAAAATTCACCTTTGGGTGGGGAATACCTTCTGTGGCTTTCCGGATATCTTCCGGTGTCCACGGTCTATAAACTAAAAGAGTTGGATCTTGTCCTGCCTGTCCTGCCTGAGGATTCGGTACTTCTATGAGCGGACATATTTCTTCTTCGCTCATAGCTTGTGAAGCTCTATTTAATTCATTTAATTCAATTTCCCTCCTCAAGTCGCATGTTCGAGATCTGGTCTCGATGGGATCCCTGACAAATGGTTGTGCTTTTGCAGGGACAGCTGGGTATAGCGGAGGTGGATCAGCTCATCCACTCGCTTCATGTTTTGGTAACGGAAGTGGAGGGGGCGAAGGAGGGGCCGTCGCTATTACCAAATTATTATCTTCTTTGTCTAAAAACATCGTTTTTGAATTTTTAATTCTTTGCTCCCTACGATTTGCTTCCCCAAGCCACCTGTGCCCCTGAGGGACTTCTAATTGTCTCTGCTTTTTTTAACTGACCTTTCGCATCTATTTTTAACTGTTTTACAAGTTTCATAAGTGCAAGTTTATCTAAATTACCCCCGAATTTGTACTTATCGACTCGTTTGGTATAATATTTAACATTATCGGCACGCTGTAGTTGCATATACTTTGCATCTTCAGTTAGGGGCGTGTCCCGGGAACCTTTTGTGCACTGATTTCCCATTGGTGTCTTAGCTAAGCTGTAAATTGTTATGTAACCCTTTCTATCATGTGGTACCACAAATCTACACCTTTTTCACAGTTTATCTAGAATAACTGTCTACCTATTCTGTTTCCCTGATCTATGACAAAAAACAGTAACCCCTTCTTCTGTCTCTAATTTGCATAAGCAAATTTACCTGACAAAAAATAACAGTTCTGTAACTAGTCCCTGATCTTGAAACAGAAATAAGGTAATTCCTCCTTACCTGACCCTCCATGAGTTGATCCACCGGATCGTTGACTCATCCTCCAATCCCAGATCAAAAACAGTGACTGGCCTCTTTTGAATGACAATTCAGTCAGAGGTCTTTCAAAACAGAAGAGCCGATTTGGCCTCTTCTCAGTACGGTTTCATGCCACCGGGCCCAATTCTGACCTAGGTCCAGAGCGAGAGATACGTATTCCGGTCCGAAGGACCAATCTATCAAAGGAAAAATATACTTTAAAAATGATCAAAACACAGTAGGTTCAGGTTAAGGCACTTTAATCTTGCAGCAAGGAGACAAAAACGTTCTAATACAGAGTTTGTCTAATCAGAAACAGGAAATGCATTCATTTTTATAGGTTATTAAATTAATCCTGTCCTACCATGTTGACGTAACGAATTACCACCTTTTGGTCATCATCTGCTGACCATCTTTCCCATGATTTTCTGCTGATTTAAACAATTTTTATGTGAAACATCCTGAGGAAAACAACATGGCCTTGGTTACTTTCAGTTAGATACTTGTTATGTTACATTCAAGCTACTATAGCTAAATCAAACACAATGCTAGCAGTTCATTTCTCTAATAAGCCTTTGTCTACCTTATCTCTAAACTACTGCAGCTGCAGAGGTTCCCATCCTCTGAACAAGGCTGTTTGTCTGGAATCATTACATTTATTAAATGGTATATTGTCTATTCAAATGTATCTGACCTAGCAGATTAACACCTGCTTCTCAAGTACATTTCCACAAGGCATAAACAAGAATATTGCTGTGCTAGCAGTTACTAGGTCAGAGGGCAACTTGCAAGTTTCAGTAAGCATGCTGCAGTTTCAATTAAGTATATTTTCAGTCTCATATGAAACTCAATTTATATAAATCACAGTGCATGAGAAATAGAATGAAAAGTGTATTAAAAACACTTGATTATTAATTTGGCATTAAGCATATACATATTAATACATATTTTTCTAACACAGACTGTGGTAGATGTCATTGTCCTTGGTCCTCTTCTAGCTGATGCTGCATGCAGCTCCAGTTTATGGTACCCTGTCAGCGTACATGATTGTAAGGCCAGATTGACACATATCCCATACCACAGTCAGGCATCAGACTACACTGTGTATTGGCTCAGTATATGTAGGGTTACTGTGTGAGTGGCTTATATGAGGGTGGTGTTGTTCACACAGTACATATACTGTAATATTACTTAGGCTTACCATAATGTGCCTATGTTCAGACTGGTTGTAGGTATGCACTTTCACACTGGTGTCTGTTACTCCGTGCTGTTACATGCCTGTAATGCCTGCTATATTTGCAAGTACATTTGTATTCCCCCATAGGAAACTTGGGACAGTGTTGTGACAATCTGCTTGTAGTTTGAACAGTGCTTTGTGACATGCCTAGCAGCTCAATGTATTTATCTAGTGTGATGTTATGTCCAGATATTTGTCAGATGAACTGTTACCTGGCCATCATAACTGTTGTGTATGTCTGAAAAAATGCTGTGATGGTGTAAAGATGTATGTCACTAAGTAGTGTGAAGTATGTGGGCTTGGGACCTCTGCTCCTCTCGTTAATATGTGTTAGGACAGACAAGAGTGTGTGAATGCATCAACTGTGTGAGCTTATTTATTCCAGTATTTTTGTGATATCCCCATGTACATGGCTGTAAGGTCAGGCTTGGTCCGCACATCTTACACTAAGGAGTTCTGTGTATACCTCTGCACTGACCAGATTGTATCAGACTGTCCACATTTATTGGTCAAATCTCTGCTGTATTCCACAGGATAATTACTGTGATTTGTGTAGTACTTCACTATGATGATCTTGTGATGTCTGTCAGTAACTGATGGCATACATGTCAGTATCAGAAATCACCTCCCCACACAACATGTCTGTTAACACAACCCCTGTTACTGTAGCAACATTCCACATTTATACCTGCAATACTTACATGGCATCCCCTTGCATTAAGAGGTTGTGACTACTGGTGCTGAGGTGTGACTCCAGTACAATGTTATGGTCATATGTATTATATAAATATATATATATATATATATATATATATATATATATAAATAATATACAAATATATATATAACTATGTATAGAAATATATATGTGTATGTACATGTATACATATATCTACATATGTAGATATATGTATATAAATATATATGTGTATGTACATATATATATATATATATATATATATATATATATATATATATATATATATATATATATATATATATCCTTATGTGTAGACATGACTGTTGTATACGCCTTCCCAGATATATCACATCATATTTATCTGATATGTGTTATTTAGATATAACAACACACTTGATTCAACACTAATATCAATAACAAGTACTACACAATTGTAGAAGTCAAAGCAGCTGTTCAATGCTATTCAGTATGTGTACTGACAGATACATTGGAAAAAACAGCAACCATCTTCCCAGCTGTGATGGCTTAGTGGTTAACTTCTGTGACTGTAGTGTACATGGTCCTGTGGTCAAAACCTGCAAAGGCTGTTTGTTTTGTTGCTAGGCAGAACAAGAGCTGTTGGATACAGTGTAGTTAAGGCAGTTTTGAGCAACTTTAAGCATGTTTGTGCGGGTTTGCCCAACGTTAAGTGCAGCTAACGTACGGTTAAACGAAAAGGCACTTACATCATGTAGGCTTCGTTTACCAGTGCACAAATCTGCTTAGCATTTACATTTAAGCAATGGTTATACCTGTTAAGCCATAGTAAACAGTGAAGACATTCCAGTCTGATAAAATAGCAGGGTAATGACATTTTTAATAAGTGTATTTAATTCCATGTACATAACATGCTTCTATGTGCTTCTATGTGCTGTCATTACAGTAGCAAGGGGTGTGAGTATACTGTCTGGGACACCTGAATATATATGGCTAGTACAATAATCTGTTCATTTTGTATGTGTTTCATACATGGGTAGTATCCCAGGTTATATGCAGTCACACTTGCATGTGTTGTATCATTATGTTACTAATGTTAACAGTGCTTTCCCAAGTAAGAGTAGATTGCAGATTGTAGTACTGGAACCATACACCCCTGCATGCAAAGCTGGATTCTGAGTACTGACCATCGTGTTCTTGGTGTGTGAGCTGTGTGTTATTAAGTACTTGCTACTGGATATTGATCTGATATGTGGATATTAACTGTAAACTGCTATGTGTATAGGACATGTAATTGAGGGCTGCTGTCTTGTAATAATGACATACCTATCAGTGTCAAACATCTGTCTGTCAAAACATTAATCCTAATGCATAACCTGTTGGCTAGCTGATTTCTGTCTGTCCTCTGTACAGATGTGCAAATGCCAGGTATCCATCTGGGCTGCTCACAGGCAATCTATGCTTGACTGACACTGACATGTCTGCCTAGCTATGTTATGAATGCCACAGCTAGGAAACCCCACCTTATATGCACCAAATGCCATGAATACCTCAACTAGACTACCACAGTCAATAGAACATGCATGGGTACAGGTATCCAACTCAGACACTAGCCATGTTATGTAATATATGTTGCATACATGTCAATTGGAGCACCTCACTGTCCCTCTGAAAGAGACAACCAGATGACTGGATGTTGCATTTAACTTTTACCCTGAGGATCACTCACATGGTATCAGTTGACAGATGGCCTGCTGACAAATGTCAGGTGGCATGATACCACTGTACCCACATACCCCTACTCTTCTCATCTCTCCATGGACAATATCCTGGTACACACCTAGGAACGCCTGCACCTATGTACCCCAGTACTGACACATGTGTTAGTGTGCATTGCTGAGAATAACAGTGTCTGTGTGTTTTTAAACCTGCAGTTGATAATAGCCTTAGGACCTTCTCACACACACTGCATCCCCCATTGCCATAGTTAGAAATAGCTGCTGCTGTAATTCACATTAAATGTACCTTGTCACACTCTTCACCCTATGGGCTACCTGGAGCTTGCAGTACCAGCACAACACTGTTGTACAAATGGCTAGATAGGCATGGGTAACCCTCTGAGTCATGGCAAGTGTGTATATGTGTGCAAGTGTGTATATTTGTAGGATACAGCACTCTGAGGACACATTCTCTAAATACAATACACCTGGCCATACAATATAAGGCATACTGATGTTGCTGATATTAGGAGATCCATGACAAACCATCACCCTACTATCCATGAGGCATGTGCAATAAATGCATATCCCTGTAGTACCACTGACAAGATAGACAAGAGGTTGTATTGCAGTCTTGGTCAATGTGTGATTGTGGGTATGTCAGAGTATTACCATGGTTTCAGTGAGTAAAATATCCAATGTGGGGTGTGGGTGCTGGGTATACTGTCTTTACACCATGGTACCCCCAGTACATGTCCCAAGGTCCACTGTCTAAGGACCACTGTCACCATCAACCATACAGGTAACTGAGTACACTATCCAGCGCAATGATGCATGTGCTGTGTGCAAATTATCTGTAACAGAATGGACTAACTGACAAGGTAGTCAGCACTGATAAACCCAGGTCTCTCAGATGAGTGTATGACTGTTATGTGTTTGCCAATGTGTATATGACAGCATTGCATACTATATATTGCCCATTAACACCCAGTACATCCCCCATTACCATATTGTGCAAGGCCTGGTGATGTTCCTCACTTAACAAGAGACTTGGGACACACCTCATCCTAAAAGCTGTGTTGTGTGTGCAATTAAGGCCAAACACATTAGTAGCAATAAGTACCTAGGTAGTGGTTCTACTCTCAGTGTTGCCAAGTAAGTGTTTGTGTATGTGAAGGGATCTACTTCAGTTTGCAGAATGTATATGCCCATTAGGTCATCTGTCTGAGAACTGACTGGCAAATGCAAACATTTCAAAGGAATCATGTCATGGAAATTCATTCCATCAAAACTAGTAGTAGATGTGTAAATGCCCTCCCCCACTATATAGCTGCACAGTGATACTGGAGTTGGTATATATAGTTGGCTGTCAATGTTGTAGACACAGCCACCCTTATTGGGGTTATTGTTGTGTGAATCCCCATGCTTAGTCTGCTGTAATACTGTACAGTGTATGTTAACAGGTTAGGTAATCATCACTCACACTATGTGTGGCTCTACACCACCTCACACCCGCCAATGTGTAGGGCTGTGCCGCCCACACCAGCACACCTATATTTACCAATGCAGGGATTGCACTACATTTGGGAAGGGGACATATATCCTGTCAGTACTATCATCGATGACATTAAAGTAGCAGACTGATTATTTACTGATGTGATGTTTTGCCTGCTATGTCTTGGTGGAATTACATAGGCTAAAATGGGTTCACTGCAAAATTAAGTACATCCATGTGTACAGTATTCTCTGTGTATTGCATCAACACCAAAGCCTCTGTGTGTGTATGGTATACACAAAGATGTGGTGTGTGCCACCCAGTACACTTACCATTGTCCACTGTAGGAGGGCTGCTGACATCAGCCACCATGCACTCAACCGTTTACACCCCTCAGACCTATCAGCCATTTGGCACATGTAGTAACTCTTATACAGACCTGTTACTTGTGTTCAGCTGTACCCAGGATATGACACAGTCAATGTGTCACCATAGTGCCATAGCCCTTGTAGGTAACGACAGCAGATCAACATCTTGCTGACACATAGATACCTACAACACAAACTGAATACATTATGGAGACCACTATCAGTCAGTGTTAATAACAGCTATAACGCATCATGGCTGAACAGCTACACATCCTGATATGTAAGCATTAAACTTTCCTGCTGAAAGCATGTTACACAGCATTGCATTGCTGCACCTTAATGCATTCACCCTGTGCATCATAACCATATTAGCCTGTCCCTCCATCAATGGTATGGATGACAGGGATGTGGCACAGGTATCATCATATGCACAGGGTGTGTTGTGTATTTGCCAGAGACCTAGGCTGAGCCATATGGTTGACATCATGTGTGGGTGTTAGGGGGTTTCATTATTAATTAGGCTGTGCAGATGTGGGTTGTGTAGGTATGGAGGTGCCCTAGCTTTGTTGGTGATGTGTGTGTGTGTGTGTGTGTGTGTGTGTGTGTGTGTGTGTGTGTGTGTGTGTGTGTGTGTGTGTGTGTGTGTGTGTGTATGTATGCACACAGTTCGGCCATGTGGCTGCCCTATACAGGGTTTTTTGAGAGCTGCAGACTGTTCATGGCAGGGTGTCTAGTTCACCATCTCAGGCCATGGACATGAGAACTGTGCCTGCCAGGGGTTTCACGGGCACTACCAGGTACAAGAACAGATATGCTACTCTCTCCTGATGATGACACATGTCTGCTGGATCCGGGTCCCTGTTGGGACCAGCCGGGTCATGTGCACATAGCCTGCTGTGTTCTGGTGTGGACAGCACCCCCCTGCAGTGCTGGTGCTGGTACTGCCACTATGGGAGCGGCTCTGACTTGTTGCATGTCCACATAGACCTCCACCTGTTGGTGTTGCTGACCTACATCCACATGGATGCCGCCCTACTCCCACCATATGCTCTAACATGGAGAATGCATGGCCAGGATTCCCACCATCTCACCCAACCATCTATTCATGTTGCAATAACATATTTGTATAAGCATTAAATAATGTGTCCATATAAATAAAAACTATTATTATAAAAAACCTAAGGACTAATATATAGCAAATTTCCTGTCCATATATGTGTACATATATACAGACACTGAGTAAACTGCATGTCGAATGCGAAACTAATGTTGAACTGATCAAGCTGTTATAGAGAGTGCATATAAGAAGAATAGTGCTACTAGATAAGTCATAATACTTGTTTGATGTTCCTACGTCTCCTTAAAACGGGCTTGATGGATGCCATTTCATTGAGTCCCCTGCCTTTATCTGCTCTTAATTTTATAATCTATAACATAGGAGATGTGAAGTACCCTTGTATTTTGTTTTTATATATGAAAACATCTCATATATATTTTTGTATATTATTCTATATAATAAGTATTGTTTGATGCAATGGCTTGTTTTTAATATTTGTTATTATATGTAATGTTACTTTAAATGAATTAATTGACTGCAGGGTCTGATTGGGTAGCATATATTTTGAAATTGTATATAAGTCATTTTGTTTTAAGGTGAATGTTTGAAAGATCTGATGATGCTTTTTAGCGAAAGCGCTTATCTGTCTAGACACCAGTGAATAAATTATGTTTTATTAGTATATTCTTTCCTGTTTCACTCCGTCCTCATTAGCTCACTGATTTTATATTTGCTCTTTTTGGATTTGGCAATGGAGTGTTCATCGGGTTATTTGGCGGTCAGTTTACCAATAACTTCAAATACTGAAATGTGTTACTATTCATGTTCCATGTTGAAACACTATCATTGGTGGCCTGTTACTAACAATGTAACCTGCATGCCATTGTAATAGCCACTATGGTTCCATATATGCATGTGCTCTGTTTGCTATGCAACTGTTCCAAATCAGGTGTTTTGGGTTACTGGGAATATGTATGCATGCTGTTATAACTAATCCTGGATTGTGTTGACTATTACTACCCACATATGTTCTAAAACTGCAACACAATACCATGTTTGGGAAGGTTGTTCCCAGCAGAACCACCTTTCCCACCTCATCTGGCCATGGCACCAGGACACAGCACATCTGGGACCCAACCTGGGATCTCGTCATCTGCTGGTCCTGCACTACCTTCAGGTGAAACCACCTCAGGGGATGGGGCCTGTCCGCCCCTGGGAGCATGCACAGACAGGATCCTGTAACCTGACATCAGGTCCAGGGTCTGGTGCATAGGGAGCTCTGCAGGGAATTATGGGATCAGCTACACCACCTTGAGGCCCTCGTGACAAACATAGAGGTTCAGCCTGCCCCTCCTGCTCAGCCCCCAGCACAGCCACCTTCAGGGCCGTGAAGGTGCAGTGGTGACTGCCCATGGGTGGGGACCTCAGTCCCACTGTTTCCATTTGGGGGCTCTTGAGCTTCCAATTTTCAGACACCCCTCCCTGTCCAAGGTATTTAGCCACCAGATGTGTCATATACCACCCCTGTACTCTGTCTTGTCTGTCATGAATGCTTTCTGAACCAACCTACCTCCCAATATATACCTACTATCCTTCCCTAACATCCCACTCTCA